>NW_026251842.1:0-63961 GCF_025024155.1 Gamsiella multidivaricata
GTTTCACACGGAATTTGATCACTAACACGTCGTTTATCTTTAATTGGCTTGTTAGCGCGAGGAAATGGAGCTGGATGAGAGAAGGAGGCGTGAGGACGAGGATGTATCCAAGCTGGATTCTAATGCTATTGGAGAGGGTCAGCTTTGGTATCTCATTGGAGCTGACTGGCTTAAGGAATGGCATGCCTTCAAGGCTGGAGGTATGTCGTACAACTGCTGTAAACTATCCAAAACTAGGATTGGGGTCCCAGATAATTCACTCCTGTATCTCATATCTACTTTGTACACTTCGTCGCATAGATCGGCCCCCTGGTCCCATCAGAAACTCACAGTTTCTCAAGGATAACGGACAGCCTCGAGCAGGCATGAAGCGAGGTGGGTTAAGGAGTGCGTGGGGTTGAGTGCCAATTAATGCATAAATGGGATGGAATCGCAGCCAACTGACCTCAGTCATGCTCCGTTGATGTTGCTCAGGTTTAGACTATCGCGGAATTAACAACAGTGTATGGCGATATCTGTATGACATTTACGGCGGCGGCCCAGAGTTTGTTCGAGGTAACAGATCATAGCGCTATTGCTCCTATCAAAAATGTATCTCGCCATCAAGGCACCAAAGTTCCAAGGTGCTCGTTTATTAATGATATAGGTGCCCATGTTGCTCCTTTGTACTACAGCGACTCTGGACTTGTATGCACCGGATCCCAAGACACTCCCTTCGGGTCAAATGCGCAATAGTGCTCGAGGCAATGTGCACTCTATTTCACCGCGGCAGCAACACTCACAAGATGCGAGTTATCAGCACCAGCACCATCGTCAGAAAAACGGGCATACAAAAAAGCTTAGTGCCAAACATGGCCCCGGGGCATCGATTCCTCCGGCAAGGACAGGTTATGCGTAGGCATTTCTTCACGTGCACGGCTGCACAAATTGTCCATGAAGTTCGTTCCTGAAACTCTATTGGTCTCAACTTTTGAATGAATATATGCATAGATAGTCAATCGGCGTGTCTTCTTTGTATTCTGCCCGGCTTCATTATTATTGTTATTTTTAATTAGCAACATCAAATTCACGCTCCTGCTCTCATTCATCCCCATGCAATGGTCATGTCCGTCCTTGCGATCCTTGCATCGAGTCTTCGCGAGGGTCAGAATCTGCGCATCATCATCATGATCATCATCTTTTCTTCCTCTTATCTCGCAGTACCAGGGATCCTTCGAGTTCTCGATTGACGAAGACAGTCAGGTCCAGTCAGTCCCTGTGGAGGCCTGCCACCACGACATTTACTACACCCATCACATTGCCATCTATAGTCCTGACGACATTCGGTCATGGACATGAGGCGACACTCGGGCATTGTCAACCCCAGAAGGCCGCAGCGTACCCAGTTTCTAATCGCCTCCCCACTCTTACAGTCGCGCCCAACAGAATCTGAAGGGAATCAAAAAGCTCGGGATTTGAGCCATCAGCAGCACGAAATGACTGACCAACAGTTCATTCCTACATCTCACAAAGAGACTGCGGGACTTGAGCACTTTCTCAGATCATATTACGATCAATTGGAGGACGAGGATCAGCAGGACCAGTTCCATGTTCATCCGCCGCCCAAGGTCGCACCAGCTATCGAACTATTCCAACGGATGGAGCGTTCGTTGTCCCCGTGGATCCTTAAAATATCATGGTACCAGCTTAGACCTGCATCGAGAGTCAACAATGGATGCTAGGGTACCGGAAAGCTTTCGCCTTCCAAAGAACGTCAAGAACAGAGATATTATGATGTGTGTGGGCGACAAGCATTCTATCTACGCCCGCACCACTGTCAAAGTCCTGCGCGAGGTCCTTGAGTCCGAGCTTCCGATCGAAATCTACTTCGCCGGAGATCGGGATCTGAGCAAGGAGAATCGGCAATGGTTTCAAAGGTTTGACAACATGACTGGTATCGACACTACGACGAGACTCGATCAGCACCTGGTACAGATCTCGGGACCGATGATCAAGCCCTTTGCCATGTTGACCTCGCAGTTCTACGAGGTTATTCTCATGGGCCAGTTGCCTACTTTTTATAGGATCCGGCCATTTTATTCGAGGATGGAGGCTACAAGGAAGTAGGCACGGTCTTCTTTTACGATTGGACTGTACTCAATAAAACGGCCGGTGTCAATAAGAGAGCATGGCTGGCTTCGTCACTGCCCTCGGTTTCAAACCGCCCTTCAAAAACGCCTTGGTTCCGCTCCAAAGGTGATCAAACCCAAGACTCTGGTGTGATCGTACTGAACAAGAAAAAGCACTTTCTGGGTCTTCTCGCAATCTGCAAGATGAATGACTTCTTGGAGCGGAATCAGGCGGCATTCCAATCCGCCTGGAGCGAGAAGGAGTTTTGGATCGGAATGGATATGGTACAGGAACGATATTCATTAATTCGCTTTGGTGGAGGAGTGATCGGCGACCTTGGTAATGCAATACCTTACAAGAGGGGAGATGACTTTTCAGGTCCTTATTTTAACAGCGACAACGCCTTTTCCTCCCCATCATCGGCATCGTCATTATCACGATATGGATCCATTCCAATGAAGAAAGACCGTGTCTGCGGCAATCAACTTCACTTCAATTACAAAGGCCAGCCGCTCTGATGGAACAACGGCCTGGTCCGAGACAAACCCATGGATAACTCTCCGTATTTGAAGCACACACCCTGGATGCGAGATGAACACAGGGTCTGAGACATTAAACACTCGTGTTTGGCAAAGACTTTTCACGGGACATTGATGGAAGTCGAATGGAACCTACGGTTGACGGTGTTTGAGATGCTGCGCCATGACCAAGCGGTGGCTCAAGAGCTGAACCAGCCAAAGGTCAAAGACATTCTCCCTATTGCACGACTCGTCAAGGCCGAGGACGCTAAAGGCGGAAAGGGCAACAATGAAGCTGTCTGACCTGAAATCCTATCCCTGCGACATAATAAATGAAGATGGCGCTCCTTCCTTTGCCCCTATCTCCTTTTTTCGTATGTGCGTAGATTGTCATTCTTCATTTTGAGATGATATTGTCATGGACCAGCTGAAGAAAAAGAGTCGATGCGTCTTTTCTTTGCGTGCCTTGTTCGATGGATACCCTTTGTCAGCGTGTCTATTCCATTGTGTTCCGTGAGAGTCGCTTGGAGGTGGCCCATTCAAGATCTAACAGTGTTCATTCCCTGAGTCGTATGAAGTTATAAGGTGGAACTTGTAAGGGAGAGACCGATTTGAGGAGCCTAAGAAGGCGGGAGATACAGAAATACAGAGATATAGATAGACCTTGGACGTTGCGAACATGAAAGAATGTGAGAAGAGGAGAGGAGCGGTTTAAGGACAAAAGATGGGATGGCCACCGTTGCGGCGCGATAAATCCTAATTAATCTTGAGGCAGCAACAAAAGGCGCAAGATCGGACGAGTATTGTCCAATTTGCTCGACAGCAGCATTTAGCTTCAGGTACATGTTTGCAGAGAGAGGGATTGCATTGATGGTATCATCCTGTATCTAATGGACTTCTGGGAGTTAAGACGCGTCCGGTTGTTTGCCTCGCTCGTCCTTTCCTTTATTGAGAGCACGATGGCGTGATCGGGGAGGGGAGCTCC
The DNA here is from genome assembly GCF_025024155.1 of Gamsiella multidivaricata. Classification (NCBI taxonomy): domain Eukaryota; kingdom Fungi; phylum Mortierellomycota; class Mortierellomycetes; order Mortierellales; family Mortierellaceae; genus Gamsiella; species Gamsiella multidivaricata. The sequence continues at coordinate 3,613 of NW_026251842.1, forward strand.
TGCGCTGTTTGCGTGCACACGCGCACACAGAGTTTAACTGGCATAGACTAAGGGACAGTGGGCCCATATACAGTATGCCCTTTTCTGGCGGGTTCTTTTTCTTTTTTTCTTCGATCTCTCTCCCTCGAAAGTGACTGTTCATCGCTCGTCTCCTTCGATGGCGAAATCGATCCGCATTTTGATGCGTCCAACCACTCTCCCGTTCTGCGCGATAACGACGCAGACGCGACTATAAAAAGACCGTCTTCTCCAAAAGGATCTCTCTCTTCTCATTCCTTCCCTCATCCCTCCACCTTCACACCCCATACTCACCCTCCACACTCGCAACTATGTCTCCCGACCGCAACCCCCTCCGTCTTGGCTCCATCGCCCCTGACTTCGAGGCCGAGACCACCAAGGGCCCCATCAAGTTCCACGACTTTATCGGCAACTCCTGGGTCATCCTCTTCTCCCACCCCGCCGACTTCACCCCTGTCTGCACCACCGAGCTCGGCGTCGTCGCCCGTCTCCAGGACAAGTTCGAGGAGCGCAACGTCAAGGTCATCGGCCTCTCTGCCAACGGCCTCGAGTCGCACCAGGAGTGGATTAAAGACATCAACGAGGTCAACGACGTCGACCTCAATTTCCCTATCATTGCCGATGCCGACCGCAAGATCTCGACCCTCTACGACATGTTGGATTACCAGGATATCACTAACCTCGATGCCAAGGGCATTCCCTTCACTGTCCGCTCCGTCTTCATCATTGACCCCAAGAAGACCATCCGTCTGACCCTCTCCTACCCTGCTTCGACCGGCCGCAACTTTGACGAGATCCTGCGCGTTGTTGACTCATTGCAGTTGGGCGACAAGAACCGCATCACCACCCCTGCCAACTGGAAGCACGGTGACAAGGTCATCGTCCACCCCTCTGTCTCCAACGAGGAGGCCGAGAAGCTCTTCCCTGGCTTTGAGACTGTCAAGCCCTACCTCCGCTTCGCTGCCCAGCCTGGCACTCAGAAGGCCTAAACTTGGCGCTCGCACGCTACCTTGCCACACTTGTATATCCAGATCCAAAAGGCCATAATCATTTCCTGTAAATAAAATATTTATTAACCAAACGACTCGAACACGCCATTTTGATCTGCTCGACTCTTTCCTCCACTTTTCGTCTCCGACGCGCGCGGACGGCGCGTTCTTTGTATACATTGAAGATTCCTTAAAACTGACATCCTACTGTTACTAATAAAGTAGCCATAGATACCCATCCTGTGGGCAATTGCTGGATGGCGGGCCTAGCGTTCACGGAAGGCAATTGATTCTTGCCTTTACGCCCGAAAAAAGGAATCAATAAATATCTCCAGTGATCTTCTTTGGCTTCTTTATCACGCTCTGCGCAACCTGAGGCCTTGATCCTTTTTTGAAGATGCGATGGTTTGAAATAGCCCCGGACAGGGTTCTTCATCCAGAAAAATGTTCATGGCATCCCGTTTATTGACATTGGCTCAGTATGCAGCGAATAGAAACTGATCTTCGGACTTCCCTGAGCACTGCCACGCTCCCATTACTTTAGAGTAAGTCCACACTTTGCTTGCCTTTTCAGGCCGTCAAAAAAATCTGTGGGACTAGCGCTGAATGGGTCATCAAAGATCTACGATGGCAGTCCGGGCTCTTGTTGCACATTGCTTTCTGGTAAATCTAGCATTGGTATAGATCGTCCTTCGCGGTGTAACAGCAAACAAACCCAGCTTCGCTACACAATTAACAGGCTTTTTTCCGCGGAATAATAGCTAGACAGATCTATTCGAGTGGCCGCAGTTCTTCCCACTGGGTCATCGCGTCCTTAACTGGCCAATAAAGTCAATTAGGAATTCCTTTAGCTCTCCTGGCATTGAAACACAAATGCGCCGCCCCCTTCTGCAGCAGGAAAGCTACTCCAAAAAATTACCCAAATTATCTTATGTTTTCTTCGGGCGCGTCATGACGATGTATGCATCGGGCTGGGTATTTTATGTCAAGCATTATGTTAGACGGGATGGCGATCTATAAACATCCTAGGGAGGGTCATGGAGAAGTTAATGATGACCAATAATTACATGCAGTACTCTATCACCTCTTGCTATGTTAGCTACAGCCGTCAATTCATGGCCATTGCTGCCATTGGTATCCTGCAGCCGCACCTAGCGGCCATGCATCAGACTACCAGCCCAACGGAATAGAATCAGAGGCTTCAAATGATATTTATTGCGCTTCTGGTATCATCTTTTCTCGGATCGTTGACTATTGAGCCCATCTGCGCCGTACTAACCCCAGTGGTTGATTACGCTCCCAGCTGTGCTCAAGGGCCGATCTATCAGCTGGAGCGATACGACTAGTGGATGTAAAAGCGAGCGTCTACGGTGTCGTAATGGTTGTCATTTTCAAAGCGGCCATCGCAGTGGTATCATTTCCTGTCAGCATCCCGAATAATAGCGTGATCTTCTATGGGAGCTTCTATCCGAGGTCCATAAGAAACAAAGTGGACTTGAGGTAAGGAGATGCACCATATCGATTGTTCATTCCAGATTCAAAGGACGTCTCCCAGTTGACAACGGTATTTTCAGTAGAACACTATAAAAAACCATTTTAGGAAAACGGAATTCACTGCGCCCATGCTGTCACAAAGTTATAGAAGGCGGTATGGCAGAAAAAGGAGAAAATCAGCTAAAGTAAATCATACTGAGTGACGAAGTTAGCTTATCCCACTGCGGTTGCTTCCTGTCGCACAGGTTCAAGTAGCATGAGCATGAACATATCGATTACATTGCTCGATTAATCTCAAGAGTTCTTGTTCTCACCCACTCCATAGCTTCAAACCATTCCGCGAACATCATCAATGTGTACAACGACGCAGCTCTATAAGGTGAGTCAGGAGAGAGTGCATCAGTGAAAGCACTGGTGGAGCGCGGTCCTTTGAGGCGAAGTAGATACGTCCATAGAGTGTAGTCTACGAATGAGTGGCGTGGAAACTAAACAAAGAATGTGCGAGTAACCACAAAGAAATGACAGAGGGGGCTTTTCGTAGTCCAAATCGCTGGGCTGAGTCGATACGAGGAAGAGATTGACGAGCAATTGCTATGAACATGATAGACTGGGTTATTTCGGGAATAGCCTATTCAGGCCAGGTTTTTTCCCTCCTCGCCCCCTAGACGAATGCCACTCCAAAACTTCACAACTTTTGAAAAATTATCTAAGGGCGGCTGTGTAACCGATAGTCCTACCGCACGTCCAGGAAAGGGAACCTGCGTTTCGATTTAGCTCAAGTGGGTCCCGATGATGCTCAATTAGTTGACTACGGCACATTCCATTCTCAAAGGGCTTCGGACTGCGACGATCCTTTGAAGGGTCAGTCGGCGGCACAGAAGGGGAAAGCGAAAAGAAGTTCTCAACCAATGGCCCCATGCATCGCGAAAAAATAGAGCCATGCATTGATGCCAGGGTACATAGAATGGCAGCAGTCGAATCATAGAATCTTCCCTGATCTTGTTGAGAAAATAAAAAGACCAGGAGCTTGGGGATTAGTGGCAGGTAGATGTTTGTGAGACATGCTTCTCAGGAATTGCCGACTATGCGGTCAGTAACGTTAACGGAAACAAAACGGTTGCTCTCATCAAATTAACTTATCTTCCAAGGCCAGATGCATATAAAAGCCGATGCCTTCCCGCTCGTTTCACAGTGCTCATCCGAATTAGCACTGGTTAACCTGTGCTTCTCTATTTCAATATTTCATTGCTTCTCCACTGCGCCTCCACCCTTGTTCCATCCAGCGCTGTTCGCACGCATACCCTCCATTCCCCTCCCTCTCTCATTTTTTTCCTTTCTTCGCTGCTGTCCTGCAGCCAGTCTTCGTCTCACCTAGACCTCTCGAGACGCGTTTCGTGCTGTTGTATTGCTGTACTGTTGTACTGTTGTACTATTGTACTATCATTCAAAAAACTTTGCTACCAGCATTCCATGCTGCTCTCTGCGGTTTCTTTAGACACTCAGCAACATCAACCCCCACAGCCAGCGTGTCGACAGGATATTGATCTCTCCAGCATTGCGACATCATACCCTGACTTCCTTGTGCCAGCCGTGTCTACCCGACAGTCTTGATCTCCAAAGTCTATTCAGCCTTATGTCTCCCGACCCATCGCTCAAGGACCATCTTTCCGACTCCGCGGAGGACGATGAAGATGAGGACGAATATGGTATCTTCTCGGCGCCTAGTCAACGTCAAATGCGTCCACAACAGCAGCAGCAGCAGCAGGAACAACCGCAGCAGCATGTGCAACAACAGCAGCTTTTAGGTCTCCAACAACAGCAACAGTACCAAGAAAATCAGGATTGGCGGCTACAGCAACATCAGGAATTCCATAACCTTCATACCAGTACTCAGGGGAAAGCTATGGCCCCTCTTCAAGCACTAAGACCTCATCATCCAATGGTGCTGCAAAGGACAGTTTCTATGCCACATTGCCCCACACTCAACACCCCCTACCATCAGTCAAAGCAAATTCAGCTGGATTTACAACAACCTGGGTTTTCAGACACGCAGCAAGAGTTCTCGATGCTACAGCACCGAGAGTATCGACAACACCAGATCTCTGCTCCCGCGGAACACGGCCAGCATCAAGCAACGATATCTTCGCCTCAGTACGCATCAAGCTCTCCTTCTTCATACATCGTCCCTGGAGGAGAGCGCTTTGTTCCTCTTCCAGAACAGTTTTCGGACCTTATTACGCTAGACCGATATCTTTCTATGCTACAACTGCAACAACCAGCGCTCCAAACCACAATCCCATTGTACGAGCAAGATATGGATTTGATGATGCTTTCGTCCTTAAACCTCTTCGGTCAAAATGAAGACCTGCTGCAGCAATTTGACACCTCAACGTCGTCCTCAATTCAATCCCCCCCTCTATCCTGGACTTCGCTTTCGCCTACCCGCGAAATCTCTCCAAGTCTGTCACCAGATGCCCTCAGGCGCCAGATTTTCTTCTCGTTGCCGTCATCCTCCGCCAGCTCTCCAAATCAAGTAACGAGCTCGACGCCCTTTGCATCATCAGTTCCCTCCTCTGGATCGAGCTCGGCCTCAGCTTCTACATCTGCACCATCCGTCCCAAAACGCCGTCGACGCGTTCGTCCTTCCACCATCAAGAAGCCAAGAAAGATCAATCCCACCTCCTTCGAATGTACAGCTCCTGAATGCGGCAAGGTCTTTTCCCGGGCCTACAATCTGGCCTCTCACATGAAGACTCACTCTTCGGAAAGACCCTTTCTCTGCGAAGTGTGTCCCCTTGCCTTCGCAAGACGCCATGATCGCGAGCGACATGCACGTCTTCATACAGGGGAGAAGCCATACTCTTGCGGAATCTGCGGCGCTGGCTTTATGAGAAATGATGCTCTACACCGACACCAAAAACTTTGCGGAGTGGCCGGATTCTCCTTTGCCATTGATATTTATAATGAACTTGGAGGGAACGACGATAAATCCGAAGGAGGATAGGGCTCTCCAGCGCATACGCCATGCCCAGGAATGCCCGCTACAATCCAGAATTGGGATGCAAGCATGTTAGAATGTTATATGTGTCAAAATGTATTATAAAATGCCTGGGCGTTGAAACATCCTTTCCATATTCGTTTTAATCCAACGTGATCCTCATTTCACTTTTGAGCCTCCGTGGCATCATTTTTGGAGGTTGGGAGCTTGAAGATGACTCCAGTACTTGCTGACTGGCGGGAATAGTGATGATGGCGGTATTAGAGCGGGGATTAGCTCGGGGAAAAGGCGCAAGACAGGCGCGATTGGGCTGCCATGAGAGCCGGAACTCATCTAATTTGATAAGTTTGCTGGATCCCAATTCTGGGTCTCCACTTTAGTGTTGTCCAATAGGATCAATTTCGTGATCGTCCGAAAGGCTCCATAAAAAAAGTGGGTGCATCGTTCCACCGGCTGTAACGACTATTTGCCTCCACATTCACCTCTCACGATGGTCATCCACCTCTCTCCTCCCATCAGTTCGTTGAACATCAGCTCAAGCTTACATGGCCCCTTCTTCAGAAACCTCAAGTTCGCGCTTCGGTCTCAGTGCACGTGGCCTTCACAGCGATACACTTCGCCCAGCGCTTCCTCGCACCCAGGATCCACACTCATATAGCCTTCCTTCACCTTCTTCACCACTGATGATCCTCGCTCCATCTATTGCAGTTGCAACTAGTGGAGATATCGTTCCCGAGAGTAAAAAATCGGCCCAAGCATCATTATCAATATCCTCACCTGTGTCAGGTATTCCCTCCCCGACTTCCGTATCTTCAGCAGCACTCCGTAATGATCATAGACTGGCGTCAACTCCTCCATCTTCTCCACAGCTGGCGTCTTCGAGCACACACCCTATCATTTCCACCGTTAATGTCAAGGATATCGAATCAAGAGACAACTCAGCCTCAACACCTCCACCTTCTCCCCCATTTTCTGCTGTAAATAATCGCTCGTTTCTCGCGCATCACAGGCAAGAGAACGACTGTGCTTTGCAAGATCACCAAGGCGACAAGGATCCGGAGCTGCAGCATGATGGTTTTTGCTACTCTTCAATACCACAAGGAGTCACCGCGGCAGCTGCAGCTGCAGCTGCAGCATCGTATACTTCACAAGAGTTGGCTATAGCGTATTCGATGGTCGCCTCTACACAGCAGCAATGGCCACTGCAGGAACCTCAGCAGACGCAAGGTAACACATAATGCTTCCTATTAAGAGTCGCTACATCTACCTTATACCTTTCGTTACTCCGTTACTCTGGAGTTACGGTCAACTCTGCAGAGTTGACTGTATATGAATAAGAGCCATGACATAAACCAGCAACTTTTTTTATCTATTATTGAGAGTGTGCTTACTTGGAGCGAATGAAGAAATGGCTCTTAATGGCAAAATAAGGGTTTGAGGGGGAGTGTGTTGCTGGTATCTCGCGTTTTTGTAAAGGCAGAGAGGAAGGGTTTCTCATAAAGTAATGCCCTCTTTTAGACACCTCTCCATCACTGGCCAAAGTGAACGAGTCAAGACCCAATAGAGACGGCACTGATGCACTATCATCCCTGCTGAAGGTATAAACGTAAAAGCACCCGACGCATTAATACAACAACCGTCCCGTCCTAAAATCGCTGTCTGTCATTTGCGATCGTCGTTATAGAGGACGATCCCACTGCAAGAGCCATACTTTCTGACAAGGCATGCAATTACATCGCAGCATACGCTATCGACCATGGGAGGAGGTACGCTGCAGTTCTTCATTATAGCCTTAAATATGGTACCGCTCGTGGGATGTTCAATCGTTATTAACAAAGTGCTCTGCTCCGATGAACCCCAGTGCTCTTTTCCCTGGATGAAGACCCCAAGGAGTTCAACCAGGACATGTATGTGGCCATGAGGAATAGAATCTTCGAATTGGAGGCGAAAACAGTCAACTATGCTCCCTTCAATCGATCCAGGAAGAGGTCAGTGGATCGCTCCGCCGATGAGTACCATGGGTACCACGGATATGGCCGTGAGTGTGGACATGGCGACGCATACAGCCATCGATATGAAACTGAGACCGGACATCACCTGAAAAAATCGATGTACCGCCACAGGCCCCATCACCACCTTCAAACACCGCCTGCGCAGGCATCTCGGCCGATTGCCATGGACGGAGTCCACGTCAATCGATCTACACATTCGTGTCCTTCCTGGTGCGCGCCAGAGACCTATATGTATGAGCTACATCATGATTTTCCGAGTCGGGGCCGATATTCACGCGCAGTCAACCGAGAATGGGATCAACAACGAACCTCAAAGATCAAGGTGAGTCCATACGTGGACCTACATCCATTCTCTCCGCCCTCGAGCAACGGTACTGCAGTACATGCAGCCTCACAAATTCGACCTCAGTCTTCAACGCGTCCATATCCTGCACAGCACGTCCTACCTGCAATACAACCGCGACCAATTCATCCTTCTAAACCTGAAAGCGCACTCCACGCCACGCATCGCGTGCATACTCCACAAACCATTTCGGTTTCCACGGTCAGTCATCCTTTACCACCCCACATACACCCGCTCAATCCAGACCACCAGTCTCCTCAAATGACGCAAGCCAACGCCACAGTTTTGCAGCAGCAGCGCCAGTCCTTTCACCAACGCCAGCATCGAGCTCAGCAGCAGGCGCAATCTGACTACTCTAGATCATATCATCTTCGCAAACACCTGCGGATGTTGGATCAGCAGCGTGATGCCCAGATTTCGAGGCAAAAACAGCACCAGGAGCAGCAAAAGGAGCAGCAGCAGCAGCAGGAGAAGCAGAAGCAAAGCGTCACTATTCAGCGACATTATCAACCCCATCAGCAAATGTACCCATATCACTCGACCTTACGGCCTCTTCCGATCCTGTCTCGCTCTGTCCCACATCTGCCACAAAGTGATCCTAACGCACGGTCCAGCGCACTTCATCAGCAGCATCAGGAAAAGCAGCAGTTGATACAACGCTATCAACTCCATTTCGATTATCAGAAGCAGCGCGAACTTTGCCAGCCCCAACATCAGCACCTTCAGAAAACCACCGGACAGTTCTCTCCGAGCTGGGCTGTGATAGAATCGCCCCTCAGTTCGCCACAGGAGACAACGACCTCCGAGCCTCATGTTACGAGAATGATTAGTCGCTCTATCGGTACTAAAGCTTCCAGGCCACTCGAATGCTTCAACTGCATGGCGCTTGATACATTAACCTGGCGACCCAAAGCTGAATCTCCCAAGGGCACCAATGCAGCCTTAGCATCGACTTCATCTGCTCGATTTACCCTCGGCGACGGACCTAATCTCCCAACTGGTGCCTCTTCGGTCTCAAATGGTGAAGTTCTATGCTCAGCCTGCATACAATACATGCAAAGCTATGGAAAATCCCGCCCGGTTCCGCCTTTCAGACTCAATTTTATGAGAAAGGTTCATTGTCGGTTTAAAAAAGAACTTTTACAACTGCGGTTCCAGGGCTGGCAGGACACCCAGATTCTGGAGATTGATGATCGCATGACCGAGCGAGAGTTCCGTACGTTGTTTTTTGCAGGCATGGAGGAGGGACTGGCCATCACAAGCTCGGCGCAAAGCGGAGAGCCCTCGAGTCCTAAATTATCATCCAACAGTATACTGGAACAGAATGGGGCATCAGTTGCTACCAATATTCAAGACGACGACGACGACGACGACAGAACCTTTGATTCACTTTCTACCGACGAATTGCGCACTTTCACAAGCGAAGCCTCGTTAGGTGATTTGTTCGGTCACCGATGGAAGATGGAACCAATTGTGGGATACACCCTTGTCCACTTTGGCGGCTCTGACAGAACGCGGATGGTGCCGATGAATCCTACTGTCTCCTCCTTGAGTATGCGTTTTTTGTGTGTCTGAGTTGGGTAGTTAGTTCTCAAGTATATCCCAGTAACGATTGATATCGGAGGCTAATATGGTCTTTCCTACGTTGGTTATTATACTAGCCGTTACGTACATTCGGAAGCTGGAATCGGTGAAATTTTCATTCAGAGTCCATGTCAACGGACTTTGCTTGTTGTCATCCGGTGGGGGCCCACCTGCACTGCACATGCCAGAGATGGCTGACGAAGAAGACTCTGAAGACGACCAGGAGGCACATGAAGCATTAGAAATCACTGAAGACCAGTACGATAAATTAGACACGAGACAAGAAAGAGATCTTTGATAAGGCCTTCCGGTCATTTTTATAGGCCACTGGACGGCTTTTTCTACGCAGAGATCCCAATGAAAGTATCTGTCCTGGCGCAATCAGTGTACAAGTCGTGTTCCCTATAAGGACGCATTGCTTCACTGGATAGTGATGGTGTCAAATGAAATCGTCCGATAATATTGCCATATTTAGGTGCCAGAACTCCGTCATCATAAATATGTGTCGAACGAGATCGCTACCCGATACTGTCCATATTTGGCTTGGCGCTCTCACTGAAAGGTCAAACGAATAAGAAGCTGAGCATAGCCACGCGTTCTTAAAAAACAATATAAAGGCACGCATTGTCCCACCTTCAATTGCTCCTTCGTCGAAACCAACGCCAGCCGTCCCCTAACTTCAAGCTCTGCACTTTTTCCCACCCCACATATCCGTGAGCTATGAAGCCTCAAGTGAAACCCAAGAAACCCCTCCAGAGCCGCCATCGGAATGTCGCAGGTGCCACTGATGGTCAGCAACAAGCAGCAGCACCTGCAGTCCCTCGCATGTTACGACGCACGACAAAGCAGTCGTTTATGGATGTCGATCTCCAATATCTGATGGCACTCGACCCGACAACCCCGGACCCCTTCGAGAACTCCTCCGCTGTCTTTGAAGACCCGCCTTCACTCTTCCGCCCTTTGCCTGCATCGATCATGGGCGCCAGTACTCCAGGTACAGGTCAATGGATGTCTACGGAGGCGATTCATTTGCAAAAGGAACAGGAGGAGCTCCGTGCGCAGTATCTTCAGTTTCTACACCAACTGCAGCAGAACAACCCTAATGGCTTCCTTGTTCACATGAACACATTCGCAGCCGAGTTCCCGCAAGAGTTTGTGCAGCTTCAAGCATACATCCGCTACCAGGAACAGATCATGGCGCAGCAGCGCGAAGAAGCCAGGCGTCAGGAGGAGATGCGACAGTACCAATTTCAACTAGAGCAACGACTTCGGCAGGAACAAGAACTACAGCAACTCAAGCAATTCCAAGAGCTGCAGTCGCAACAGGCACAAGTTCGAGAAATACAAGAACTCCTTCAGGAATGGTTGATGCGACGCCAACAGATACGGGCTACCAGCTTCCGCCTAAAGACAAGCAGCAAGGATGATGGCCTGGATTTAGCAGATGTGTTTACGATCGCGCTGCAAAAGGACCCAAATCTGGTAGAGAGGATGTTGACCACTTCGGGACCAGGCCAGGGGCTGAGTCTCTTGTTAACTTCGGCCCAGCAGCAAGAGTTTGCTCAGTTTCTGGATCAGCGCAGAATTCATGATTTGATGTCCCAGGAAAAGAAGAAACAGGACTTGACAGCTGCAGGCTTCAGCAGCTTTACTTTCCAGCCCCCGCAAGGATCTTCGTCATCATCGTCGGCTGCTGCGGCTGCTGCAGCTGCTGCAGCCAGTATGCTAACAGCGGGCCTGTGGAGCTCAAGCACGACTGGCCCATCGAGCAGCTGGACCGGTTCAGGATCTGGAGGCTGTAATGGGCTGGGCAGTGGCCAGGCCGCATTTCCTAGCAGATTCCAGCCTCAGATGACGAATGAGCAGTATCTGAAGAGAAACTCGAGGGGCTTCAGCCGCAAGTAGCAGCTGTCCCTCTGGCTTTTTTTTTTGAGAGGGGGGAGAGTCGTTCTTTATCAGGTGATGATTTCATCCATTTAAATTTTTGGCAGCCTTTGGCACGCCTGCACGCCTGAACCAAATTTTTGCACTTCTTTGCTCGAGATATGTAGAACCGACTCTGTCATCCATAAATATGCCCGCAATGTCCAGGGCCAGCCCCCAAATTTACAAAATGGCCCTTCGCTTAATGTCAGTAGCCTAGACAATGTACTGCGTTGTGGACATCGCCTTCCGATACTGAACAGTTCGGTTCATTATTCTCTCCGTGGGACGCTCTTCCATTGCCCGCCAGAATTGATGCAAGCAGAAGGGCGCGTACCTCAGATGCAATCAACCTGGTATCTTTTACTGTTGTGATGCGCCGGGCTGAGCGCCGTAACTCTCTGATATCTCATATCCCGTAATCCTATTGTATCCTTCATCCATTTTAAAGCTCAGCCGAGTTGCGCACAGCACTCTCGTCAAAGCTAATTTGTGAGTATTGGTCTCTTTAGGACCGCTAGACCTCGCCGTATTTTCCATACTTCTCTGCTCGTTTATTACCGCACTGTTTTTAATGACATCAATTCGCACATTTATATCGATGTAGCGTCGTTGTACTACGGATACATCATATCAACTCAGGTGTCGATTCTCTAGGATTCCAACGGGGAGAGAGCCCGAGTCCAAAACCAGATAGCTGCTGCTATCGCCCAGTAAACCAAAGCTCAGCTGAACGCGGGGACCACTGATGCGATGGTCCGTGGTCTTCACTGCAACTCTCCGAGACGTTTACCCAGACAAAATTGCCCTTCATCTGGATAGTCCACCCACTGCGCAAAAAAGGAGTGCATATAATGAGAGAACTGAAGTGAGCCTCAAGCGGCAGTGGGATGCCTACCGCTCCCTCTCCCATTCGACTCAAGCTCAGCAGCCACCTCTGACCCCAATTAACGCCCCCTCAACATCCATTCCAATTATCGTGTTAATGCCGCTCCTCTCATGGGCATTGTACCTCCACCAACACCGATACTTCACTCTGGGAAGAGCAAGATTATCAAGACAATCTAGAAGACTAAGTGCCTCTGGCAAACCGCCAGGGGATGCGTCTCCGCGACCGACCTCGTACTCCGCCTCAAAAGCCTTGGCTGGGATATTTGCCAATGTACTGGTGAACCGTACGTGTGTACCTCTACCCGACCCTGGCTTGCGTGTGTCGCGATAAGCGACTCCGACTACCTTTCCACATGATCGATGCTCTCTTCTGACAAAGCCCCCAGAACAGGTCCGAGTTTAACGCATCGAAGTCTCGATCGATATCCTTCAATGGCTTGATCTCAGTGCAGTGATGTGGATCATAGCCGGCATAGTCACCAAAAATGACCACGTCAAGGATTTGAGAGGGTACGGTCTCACCAAGAGCATCTCAAATGCGCATAGTCTTACAGTGCCTCACCCTCTGCAGGGGATTGCAGTGCTATTACGAGTAAGCTGAATTCGCCGAGCCCACATCCGGCCAGCCATTACGATGTCGCCTTCGACGTCTTCTTCCTGAAGTATGAAGACCAGGCTACCTTCAAATCGGATACTCATTCCGCTCTAATGGGGTTTGATGGCCTGATGTACGACGCCGTCCTGGAGGTGGACGCTTTTGGCACGGTTCAAGGCCATGAGACATCGGCCCTCCCCTTCCCCTCCCATTGGCCCGGCTCCTAATCCTCCCGCCACACAGACAACATGAAATGAGTACATGACACTGAACCAGTACCAAGTCAAGACAAACCGAATTCTGCCAACCCCGATTCAGGCATCCGCCCCGGTCACTTTAATGTCAACTGAAAATCTAATGAAAGCGAGAAAGCAGAAGCCAAGCCCATATCCAACCTATCGCCTAGACGTGCGAGGGCTATTCCCTCAGAGATCGTTGGCACGAGCACACCTAAGTCCAGGAATCGAACAACCATCATGGACACGGCTCCCAATGCCATCTTTGACAGTTGTATTGAACTACAGCACTCTTTCGACACAACTGAGGGCCAGTTTGTCCGATGTCATGAATGCTGACGAGGCAGAGCGGGGCCGGTTCCACAAACATGTCATTCACACACTTCAAGAGATGGTATGTGTAGCAACAGACGCAGCCAGATGCGCTCAGCAGGCGATTGTGGCGCACATCGGTGCTGTCACGGCAGCCCGCCCTGGTCTGACACGAGCACACATCGACTACAGGAGGGATCAACTTATCCAGCTTAGCACCTTCCGCGACAATACCTTTTTTCAAAGCATCCTCAGCGACATCATGACCATTCGCGACCAAGGGCGCACAGCAGTAGGAAGACCACGAGAGGATTGCTATAGTAGCAGCCAGACACATCCGCCCCTTTAGAGCCTCTTGCAAACAAGAGTCCGATATAGAGAATAATATATGATGCTCTCGTCGCTTCTACCAATGATTGGGACAGTTAACTCTTCCTTTTCGACGTATCGATCGCACAGTGGCCCTTGGCACGATTTCTCACGTCAAGGGTAATCAAAACGCCCTTTGCGGCCTATGTAAACATATTTTGATGCGTGAGTCCAAGCCAGAGCCTGTCGTCTATCTCCACTATGAGCTGGAAAGAACGTACGACCCTGGTAAGTGGGCTAAGGCAGATCATATCCTCGAGGAATATATCCATTGTAATGTACTGTGAAGGTGAAACTCTGATCGAAATCTTGACCAGATTTTTTTGTTGGTCCTTGCAATAAAATAAGGTTTTACCAGTGGAAATAAGTAACGAGAGAAGAGAGGGGTCTTTAATGGCCCCGCCAGGAAGGCTCTTTTATAGCTGCCCTGGCGGGTTATCAAAATGTATGTGTCTTGCTAAACTATATTATGTACGTATGTTCAAATATGGCACAGTCCTGACGGAGGAAGGGATACATCAAGATAGCAATAGAGTCCAGCGATGCGACCGAGGTCCCATCAGTATCGGGTGCACAGGTTCTTCAAAAAAAACTCAGCCGCTCGAGTCATTCGCCAACGGCACCCAAACTGAACGACGAAGCCCATAGTAGGGAGTTTGGCGCGATCAGGAGCAAAGACTTTGGGACACGCCTAACGTTCATGCTGCAGCGGAGGTTTTATCAAAGAGCGAGGATTCCTTTTCGACAGCCGCGAACGATGGGTGCTATCGATATGCCGCCAAAAGCCACAGGGCAGTCTGGAGAAACATGGAAAGATTCAACCCAACGCGGAGAGTCTGTGCCAAGTTCGCACGAGTCGTGTGCAAGTATATAAAGAACCATGTCCAATAAGAGCAAAGCAGTATATGGACGCGCGATTTTTCATTGTAGGGATACTGTTTGTCTGAATATTTTGCGTTGCAAAGCTTGACATAACTGTGCGGGCTATTTCTACATTCATTGCAGCTCCGCAGATGGTATCCGTTAAAAACGGCTGGCGTGCCAGTTATAAACGGCAGCATATCTTGCAGAACACCAAGAAGGCGTTGTTCCAGTACAAGGAGAAGCGCCCCAGATAGGAACCAGGGATCGCCCCAGGTCTTTTTATCGAGAACGTAGGATCGGTCTTCGGCAGTCGGGATAAACGAGTGAATGTAGGAAATATTATTGCACTGTTGCAGGAATTTACAGAAAGTCCAGCGGAAGGGGTCCGCAAAGCCTAGAGACTCCCACGCCACCGCTGCAATTGACATTTCTTGCGCATCTATAAATTTCGATCCCAATAGAAGGGGGTTGGCTCCACTCTCACGCGACCATCAGGACCAGCACTATGCTGGATTCATCATCGCCCGCGATACCAATAATAGACGTCGCGGGAGTTTCTGCGCTGGAAGCAGGCCTATCTGGGCTCTTGCGTGTCCGATTTTACCAAATATACATATGGATTGTAAAATTATAGGCAGGTCAATGTTTATGAACTGTCAATTTATCCGACGAAAATGCAAAAATCCATGTACACTATGTCACTGTTCATCCTCCTCCTTGTCAGCCCCGCATCCCCGCTTGTCGTGTCGCTTCAACTTGTCTAGCCTTCCGAAACGCTCGCCGCACTGGGCACAGCCGTAGCGACCCACCTCCTCATGGACATTTCGAACGTGGCGAACATAGTCTGTCCTACGCTTGAAGGGACGTCCACAAATCCCGCATAAAAATGCCGGAACCTTTAGGTGGCAACGAGAATGAGAGGCCAGCTCACCCTTCGTAGGGAATGCCTTTTCGCACTCTGGACATTGGAATCGCCTTGGAACAGGCGCAACGCCCGCCGCTCCTTGCTCTGACGTTCGTGAAGTACGAGGTTCATATGGCGTCTTGCGGGCACGGAAGGTGGTTGATCGGTTTGAGCGCGGGGTGGGCTGTTGCTGGAATGCAAAATGGTCGTTATACATCGGCAGTGGTCCTGCTGAGTAACGATTGTCCGTCGTTCCAGAAAATCCATAGTGAGGCGTAGTAGGAGGCGTAGGCGTGAATGAGTTTGCAGTCTCTGGGTTCGCGTACGCTGATGAGTAAGATCCAGTTGAGATGGGACTGTGAGATCCAACACTGTAGGGAGAGGGAATCTGATTTTGGCCATGATAGAAGGACGAAGGTGGGGAGTTGGGTACAGGATACTGATTGTCAACAAACGAGCTCATCGAACGCTGAGGGAAGGCTGCAAGGACCGTTGGGGAGCCTGACGGATCTGGGCTTTGGCTACAGTAATGATGTGCTTGAGGAGAATGGGCAGAGACCGCACCCACAGCAAACACAGATTCATCCATTGGCTTAGCATTTCCAGCATGCTTGAAGGGATATGGCTGTGTGTGATACTGAGGAATATTGTATGAATAAGGCATAACGTCCTCGAAAATCAGGCTCGGCTGACTCATAGTCGAAAAAGATGTCATGGGCGACATGGGCGAGGACATGGTGGCCAGGGTTGGAGCCATGCCAGCAGGGACTGGGGAGCCATCCGAGGGGGTCATAGGAGAGAGCGAAGCGACCGGCGAGACAGGAAAGGTGGAGACGGGCAGTCCCGCAGATGTTTGGAAGGACTGGAGGGTAGGAGAGTTATCCTGGAATGAATAACCTTGGTACTGGTCAGCTGGATTTTGCTGCTGCTGTTCAGAGCCATTGAGAATCCTGTTAAGGCGCATTCTATCGCGAGGCTGCTTGGCACCCGTACCAGCCGGGGCAAGGTCTTTATCATCCTGAGCATAGAAATCCCTAGGATCAGCTCCCAACTTGGGGACTATGAACATCTCCTCCGCGTAGGCACCGCCGCTACAGGTTCGCTGATGGAGGCCTTGACGGGAACCAGGAGCGCCAAAATCCATCTCGCGTCCGATGGGTGCAGGCGTGAAGTAGGTAGTTCCAAAAGACATAATGCAGTCTACAGAGTATGCAGAGAAGAAAGTTGGAGGAGGCGTCAGCCAATTAGCGGAGATTCGATATATTAGTTGGGTTAAGACATGGCGTATGAGGCTCCCCCTTCAAAATTCACCCGCACCCAGGGCAACCGCGTTAGACAGAAGGGGCAAAAAAGGAGACTGGCCAGCCAGTCAACGAGATTTTTTTGAAACGCCAGGAACAAGGTTGGGTGTCAAGCAAATAATAATGCACTTCAGGAGCTATATTCCTGAAAGACAGTACTGAATGGGCTGCTTACCAACTTATTCAATGATATACAGGCTTGTTGAACGTGCTCGGATAAGTAGTGAAGCTGAAGAAAATGGGCGGATAACTGAGGCTTGAGACGACTACGAAGGGCGTGTAGGCTGTGCGCAATTGTGAAGACAGGGTCTGGAGAAAAGGGAGAATTGGACGTAAAGACTGAGCAAGTTGGAAGGGATAGTGAGTGAACGCTATTGGGATTGCAGTCGATGCAAAGTGGGGGGTTCGTAAAGGAAGGAGGGAAGCGGGGAGAAGGAGTGGGTGTTCTCTATGTGAGGGCGTCGATTGTGGGTTCAAAAGTGGGTAAAGAATATTTGTAAACGGAAATGATGAAGGGCGGTAGCGAGGATCAAAAGGCTAAGGATTCATAAGACAGCGAAGAAAGGAAAGGATTGCGATGAATGGAAGTGAAGGGTGATAGGCGGGCGGGAGGGATGAGACGGTGGGTAAGAGGAAAAGGATTGCGCGAGAGAAAGGGAGGAAGCAGCGAGCAGCGAGAAGGTAAAGAGAGAGAGAGAGAGAGAAAGAGAGAGAGGGGAGGAAAAAAAGGAGAAAGGTTTTTTGCTGTTGTTGTTGTGGGCATAAGCAACCAGCCGACGGAGTGTCCTAGACTATGTGAAGAATGCGGACAAGTATAGATTACTTTCCACCGTGCAAAATATAAATTATGGATGTGATAAGGTACACACCCACCCCTTTGCCATTGGGCCACTCCATTAGTACAGTCCACTCAATTCATTCGATTCATTCAGTCCATTCAATTTATTCAGTTCATTCATACACTACATGTACGGCTGGATGGGTTAGGTCTTGTGCGGAGAGTCCGTTTCGGCCTAGCCTCTTGACAAAGGTTTGCGGCATCCGTCTGTTTGTTTATGAACTTGCTTGCCTTGGGCAGAGAGGCATCTGTCCAATCAGACGAGGGCATGCGCTGGCATGACCTTCGGCTTGCGCGCTCTTTCCGTGTCCTCTGACGCAACAACAACTGCAGTCGTAAAAAGCAGCTGCAAGAAAGCAACAAACAAACTAATCCAACTAAACCTTGGTGGATTGGCAATCAAAGATCTTGAGCACACATACCTTTACAAGCCGGTTTGCGCTCATCCTTAGCCCCCTCCACCGCTAGGACTTCACACTCTCCTATGCGCATCATCTCAGACACAATCCATTCTGTGTGTGTATGTGTGTGTGTGTGCGCGAGAATACAGCGTTTGCACACAGTCAGCTTGATTCTTCAGGTACCAGAGTGTGTGCCGATGAGTGAGAGGCGCATGTCGATTGGATGATTTTGAGAACAAAAATAGCCTTAATTTAACACTATGTGTCTATAGCCCATTTTTCGATTGCATTATTCATTATTCCGCGTTTGGCGCTTCAACGCAGAAGGGGCCAACGATGGCATGCAGCCTACACATGGAGAGAATGCTCCTGTCCGCAACTATTATCCCATTCTAGGGCCGTACCTGTTCCTGAACAGACGCATTAACATCAAAGACGACGCCATAACGCAAAGACAGGCACTGGATTAGTTAAAATGTACAGAGCGCAATGATTCATTTGCTTTGGGACACTATGCGCCTCCAGGCAACATGAAGACTACGAGTGGTACCTGATGTCGCAAGGTGATGACTGATGAGGGAGTCGTGCTTCGCCTGCATCGCAATGATGAGCGCTCGTCATCTTCGGCTCTCTCTTCCTGAGGTCTGCAGAGCGCTCTGCGTCCAGGTTGGGCTGCCGCTGAGTCTGAAGTCTCCAGAACAACGGGGGGGAGGCAGCGGGAACAGCGGGAGCACCTCTGGGAAAAGCGGGATAATTTACTGAACCAGAGGAGCATCGGCTATCGCCTTCCCTGTGCCTCACACCTCTTTCTTCATTGCTCTTTCTTCACTTCTCATCTTGGAGACTGATTCGTGATCAGCCAACACACGATCTTCAGGTAATTATCCGATCTGCGTGAAAGTTCTTACTCTTCAGGTACGGTATTCTAAGGCAGCAGCAACTAATATGCAATTAGCATCCAGGGTGCAATCGCGTCCTCCAATGACATCAAGAGCGCAAGCTCCAGCAGGCGCTGTTGCGGCCACTCAGGACTGCATGGTTGGATTTGATATTCACGGTACTCTGCCCAGCACCTCCATTGATGATGGGATAATCAAGCGAGGGCGAGGGCGACCGAGGAAGAATGCTATACCCAGTCCGATAACATTACCTTGTCAACCATCATCAGCCATGCAATCAGGTATCGTACGCTTGCGTCGAGCCCATCAGCATGTCCCAGTTCCAGTATCTGGAGTTGCGAATCGAGGTAGACGGAAGAAAGAGCAGGATCTATCCCCCTGCGAATCCTGTTCAGCGCAAGGCGGCATGTTCAAAGTGGGAACACTCATGGTTTGCAAAGAGTGCGCGAGCCTGATGAAAGCAGCCGCTGGTAGTGGGTTACGTCGCGCTCTACAACCATGTTCAGTGGTCACGGCATGGAGCAAGTCCTCGGGAGTCTCTGATTCCAACGGCTTGACAACATTGTCGTCCAAGAAGGCTAGCAAGGTAGCTCGTAAGCGCTACGATCAATGTCAAGGTAGGGTGCGTGAGCTGTGTTTCATGCTTGTTGCCGCAACATCTCAAGGTTATAAACTCACAAAGACTAGGCACTGGTGTACTAGGCAAGATGTCTTTGGCAGGCGGGTCTCCAGACGCATTGACAATGCAGCTTGGCTCAACGGATCTGGAAAGGACTGGTATCAAAAACATGGATAGTATGGGCTTTCTTTTCCATTTTATATTTACCATTTTGCACTACTGACAAATCTTATCGGGGGCCTTTGCATACTAACTTCTCTCTCTCTTTCTCTCTCTCTTTTTCAGGTAAGGAGGTTGAAGACATAAAGCAGCATCAGCCCGATGTTCCTTCAACCACAGCAGCAAGACGTGGCAGGAAGCCAAAGGCGGTTGGCGTCGGCCGTGATTCACCCATAGTTCAGCTCTTCAAAGTTCCAGGACCAACAGTCCTCAGCAGTGGTCGTCCTCCAGCCTCAATTAAAGTCGTGTCTTACAATACCACTAGTGTTGGCGCAAGGACTCCATCGGACTTCCAGACTACAGGCGCATTTCTCACGAGAACAGCATCCAAGCTGCTGGGTGGCCACGCGGTTACTGGAGTCGACTGCAATATCCACGGATACGCTTACGGCCGGGCGGTTAAAGTTCAAAATGTTGACGGAACATGGTATTTCGGTTCCATGGTCAACCTGGAGAACGGAAAGATCAAAATTCATTTTGATGGATGGGGTTCTGAGTGGGACGAATGGATTGCTTCCGACAGCAAGCGCTTGAGGATATTGAACGTGGATGAAATCCAGCACAAGGAGTCTGTTTTACAGGCCATGAACAGCGATACATACTCTTCAATATCACTTAATGAGAGCAATTTGGAGAGGGCATCTCCCTTGGCAGCGTCATCGGAGACAGGAATTCAGCATGATGGAGCACAGGGCCAGCGAAGGACAGGAAAACCAGTCAAGCGCAGAACGATGCAGATGGATCAAGAGGACAATATCGTAAACCCTGTTGCACGCATTGTCAACGTAGCTAAGCGCCAGAAAAAACCTGCAAAACCGACTGTCGGAATCCCGCCTTATCAAAATTTCACAAACGAGGCAGCGTCAGGATCGCGACGTACACAGGTCCCAATTCTAGGTCCGGGCTCAACCGACAGAGACGGCGGCGGATGTTCTGAGAAGCTCACCACTCAGCCTACAACCGAACCTCATAGTGTGCAAGAGCAGCAGATGTCGACGGCCGCAGACGTTCGGAGCACCTTATCAACGATCCTTATCGAGGCCCAGATTCATCCCCTGGACAAGTCTCAGATGCGGCATGACTCTACCATCCAAAAGACTGATTCCGATCATGTCTTTATTCAGTACGATGGACAGGCGAGAAATTGCCAAGGACGGGCGGATGTCAGTAATGGATATCCAAAGCTTTCCGGATTCAAACCAATACATATCACAAATGCAGATCACCCTACACTGAAGATGCTCTCATCAGTCGCCACCAAAAGCGAGCTTAAGCACAGCATTTACCCAACTGCTGAGCAACTGCATTTACCTTTCGCTTCAAGCACAAGCACGTCTTCGGAACTGGCGACCTCTACTTCTACATTTAGTCTTGGTCATGGGCCTGCTTTACCAGACCAGCCCCTTGCGCCCTCAAGTGACATCCTGCACGAGCTCTCGATTTGTAGCGACAATAATGAAGACCTTGCCTGCACGTTGGCGCCATTACATGATCGGAACTATCGCGATCTTAATATGCGCAACCCCAAACACGGATACTGGAGCGATCGCGGAGATTGCGATGCACGTGATGGCGCGGGCAACGGAAGAATAGGCACCAAAGATATCACACCGGCGGCTTCATCGTTTCCTTCATTCGGAAATCCTATCCCTCTGGTCCTTGCTCCATCGATCATTTTTGAGTTCAAACACCTGGACGAAAAAAAGGAGATTATATCCATCATCCAGCAAGTTCTTGGCACTGGGCTAATAACGAACAGGGCTGTCGAGACTCCACGCACGAATCTCATACAGTCCGGAATCGCGATAAGGAGGAAGAACGCTGCCCTCAGCGTAAATGGTAATGGTAATAGTCAGGAAGAACGCAGTTCGAGTCAAGGAGATGGCGCCGGCAACGGTGGGGAAAGCGACTGTGATAATGTTCCTCAAAGAACGTTTACAAAGACAAGAGACCGGTTTGTAGCGCTATTGGAGACTCGACATGACGGCAGAGGTCTTCGATCCTTGGAAATGAGGAATGCCACCGAATCCAGCGTGAAGAAGAATGAGTCCGCCTTGCAAGAGGTCTTGCATATGGCCACTCGAAACATGAGTGACACTCCATCGATTCGATTTACTCGCCAGATTGCCTATGATTATACGACCGGAAGCGTTCCTTCATTTGGCAGCTTTGAGCGGCGGAGGCAGGAGACCGTGAAGGCACTTTCTACACGTAGAGAAGCAAACCAGCAACCAAGGGGTGCACCTGGCACGTCGAGTGCATTCATCGGTGGAGTCACGTTCAATGAAGCTGGCCAGGTTGAGACATCCCCTTCATTGAAGATCACGAGCGTGAAAGGGAAGCACCACAAAATCAACAAGAAATGCAAGGGTCAGAGAATGCTGAAGACAATGAAGGATCTCGACTCCATCCACGATGATGACATTATGGGAGCCAATGGAGTCTTTCAAAGTTTGCGGAGTCTTACCCGGTCCAAGAAACGAAAGAGAATTCTGGAAGATGGCCACATTGCGTTTCTGAGACAAGCCATGGTGCCCGGCGCTAGGATACAGGCGAGAGATCGGCAAATGGACTGGCTGACGGCGACCATACGGGATATCAAGAACAGTCGTGTATTGGTGCATTACGAGGGCTACCAAGACTTTTTTAACGAGTGGATTGATATCAATAGTGAACGGCTTCGATTCGACTCATCTTTGGTGCAAGAAACGCTAGTGCAGGCCAACAACGAGCCAGCGGACAATTCCAATTTGACCCTTGACGCCAGTACAACTCTACTGCAGGACTCATCGCTGCTGGAGTCTGATATAACGACTTTGGCTGACAGCGTGCCATTAGAAGAGGCTGCCATGGATGTTCACTGTATTCAATGTCAGGTCAAAATTAGCCAGTTTCGGTAAGTTCAGTATTGGCAATGGCATTATTATAGCAGTCGCTGCCCATTATCCTTCTAGGGCAACTGACTAACCCGTTGCTGCTGTCCTAGTATTTACTGTATGTATTGCGAAGTAGATGCCAACTATCAAGAGCAGGGACGAGGACCGTTCAATCTTTGCCTTTGGTGTTTCTCAAATGCATTTCCTGAACATCATGACCATCCGCGATCATCATTTGCCACCAAAGTAATAGTTGGACCACGTGGGGTTCGTCCCGTGAAGGGAGGGATCATTACTCGCTTTGAAAAGGATCCATTGGATACGGCTTACAAAGAGTCTGAGAGTTTGGAAGCCGTCTCTAGACGGGCAGTAATGTTCGATGCAATGATGGATTTGGAGAACGACCAAGGCTTTGTGTACCTGGAGCAGTGGAAGAGCCGAAGAGTCTGTGCCTTCTGTAATGACGATGGCACATCTAAGGATCGATTTATAGGACCCTATCCGTTTATATTGGCATCAACGAACCGCTATGGCCACGAGAAGAAGAGGCATTTCTGGGCCCATGATGCGTGTGCGCGGCATTCTCCTGAAGTGATCCAAGGAAAGGACGGTACCTGGTACAATGTCACGGTGGCAATGCGGCGCGGCCGAACCGTGGTATGTGGCTATAAGTGTTACTCAAGAGTTATCCTAAACAAATCTAGGATGTATGTGCTTTCGCTGATACATTTTTTCAATTGGTAGAAATGTGCCTTATGCAAGGAGAAGGGCGCAACCATCGGATGCTTTGATCCCAAGTGCGGGAGGAGTTTCCATGTCCCCTGCACAAACAAGCCAATGTCACATTTTGAGGACGGCGTGATCTTCTGGTGCCCGCAGCATGAACGTGCTCTTTTGCAAAGAGGTCAGTCAGCTTGCTGTGTTGTATGGATTTCCACAGTCAAGAGCACCAAGCATTTATTTATTATGTCTTCTTTATCGAACAGATGCATATAATGAGACATTTAGCTGCGACAAGTGCTCCAAGATTCTTGGGGTGGACGCCTGGCAGACATGCA
The DNA here is from genome assembly GCF_025024155.1 of Gamsiella multidivaricata. NCBI lineage: Eukaryota > Fungi > Mortierellomycota > Mortierellomycetes > Mortierellales > Mortierellaceae > Gamsiella > Gamsiella multidivaricata. The sequence goes on from NW_026251842.1 coordinate 27,356, forward strand.
TCAAGTGCAGCGATGATTTCTTTCAAACGTTTGATTTATGTCAAGAGGTACGGCAGTTGTATGCTCCTGACAGGATATACTTCATTAGCTAACAGATGGAAGTCAGCTAATGCTACATTGTTCACTATTCACAGTGCTTCTCGCATGACCGGATCGACCATGAGCATGACAGGCAGGATTTCAAGAAAACATGTAAGTTCATTGATATCGTCATCATACTCACCCATGTCTGGTCGGACATCAGCTGGCATGTTAACACCAACTGAAAACATTAGCACTTGAGCTCATGTACAAGGAGCAACTGTTAAGAGAAGCGGCGCAAACGAGCGAGCAGGGTATCTCTACGCCTCTAAAAAGAAAGCACCTGGGCTATAAACCCAAGCCAAGAAGCCTTTCCAGAGTTGTTTGTTCGTATTGCTGGTCGGCAGCTTCTACAAGATGGAGAAAAGGTACGTTGGGACCATGCTGCCCGATGTATCGATATCCCGACATGATTTAATTTAACTCTAACGGACCTATTTTCGTCAGGATATAACGGTGTGCTCTTGTGCGAGGCTTGTTTTTTAGCGGGGCCAATAAATGAGGTACCGATGCAGCCAGACCTTGGAGCCGCGCACATATCAGAGTCTTTTGAACTCAATCAGTTGCCTTCCAAGCTGGCTGAATCGCCAGAGGACGCTGATTGGGGGGTGGGAAAATATGCCACTTCAGCAGAGGACTATTCTCACAGCCCTTACTTGACACGCACGGCTGTATCTGCAGATCGATTTGATCATTCATCCTCGCAAGCAGTCTACCTTGACTCGTATGGACCAGCGGAGCATCAGCTTTACTCACTCCCAATCGATACCACGTACTATGACATTCCTGGAAGAGCACCAAGGTGTATGTTACATAGGCACACCTGCTTTACGAAATACTATAGATGTGATGGTATCTGATACACTGTTCCTCTCCCCATTCCCACGTCAATAGGGGCCACGCATTCCGGCACGGACTATCATGGAACATGGCTGCCACAGACAGTGCGGAGGTGATTATTGTGTTGGCAATGCTTAGAAAATGTTTCCAGCACAGTCAATAAGCAGCTTACGCTCATCTTGCTACTCCGTTAATAATAGGGCCGTGACAAAATACACCAATCCAAATGACAAGATCCTCTCCAATTTTCTGGGACGAGGGACAGATGCAATCGAGTGTTTCCTTTTGGGACGATGGTGCGGTTTACACTATGTGGTTCATATGTTGCACAGAGGTAAATGATTGAGCGCAGCCATTGATAAGATCCTTTGTTTCTTCTTTTTGCATAGCTGCACGGCTGTCGATATAAACCCTGTAAGAAACGCGTCGTGATAGCCGGTGCTGTTCTCTAAAGTCGGAGCCTCATTTGACCATCTTACCATGGCACGCGCGTGCTCATTTTAGGCAGCCATCACGTTATCAATCCGAAACTGCTCCTTTGCGATTCCTCCGGGTGGCAATTTCAAGGCAGAGCATCGTCCAACTATCCTACAGGCAGACTCTCGAAAACTGTCAGGGCCGCTCTTTGAAAGCGAAAGTTTTGATCATGTTCTGTCGCATCCCCCATATAAGGACTGCGTAGCCTACTCGACGCATATCGATGGTAAGGCCGCACAAGAAATGCTACTCATTGTCAACTAGGCTGATTTTTAGATGCCAAGGTCCGCACAGCTCACAGCTCAATACATTCTGTATATGCGTCAGGCGATCTGTCACGTTTCGGTAATGCGGAGGAGTTTCAACGCGAAATGAGCTCGGTTATCAGAGAGACATATCGGCTCCTAAAGATGGGCAGACGATGCACGTTAGGCATCGGTGACAACCGTGAGCATTGCTTCTATATCCCCGTTAGCTTTCAATTGATTCGGCAGTACATCAACAAGGGCTTCGAGCTCGAAGAGCTGATTGTAAAACGTCAGCGCTATTGCGCCATGTTTGGACTGGGCACCTATCTCTGCGTGCAGTTTGATTTCTTATGCTTTACGCATGAGTTCATTGCCACTTTGCGCAAAATACCCAAGGACGAAATCGATACCATGATATTATATCCAGGTAATACACAATTTGGAAATCAATCTCGATAACATGAATCTACAACACGGGTTTTAATTCTTTACTAATAATCGAATCGAGAACTGGCAGATTTTACGCTGCTCCAGCATGTTGCCATCAAAAGCACAAAAAGGGCTATTCCCAGCTGCCCGATTGAGCGCAAGAGTGTAGTGATGGGGTCAGTGTGGACCTTTAAGCCCACCGATGAGTATGACTTTCCAACTCTTTGCGTATCTAGAATGGTATGAGCACCAGTGTCTGCAGCATAGTTACACCTATCTGTGTTTAGTGTTAAGCCCTGCTTATGCATGTGAGTTATCATGATTATGATGAACTTAGGTGGAGCGTTTCGGAAGAAACGGCGCTAACTGGGAGGAGTTCAAGCTGGATTTCAAGGTTGAAGAAACTAAAGAAACTCAAGATCAACAATGGGCTGAATATGCAGCTGGTACGTCCACAAAAAAAAAATTAATAGCAATAATGATAATAATAATAATAATAATGAAAAAGAAAAAAGATGACGAAGGAGTACTAACATATGGTATAATCCGATGTTTCTGTAAAACCAGATATTCTTCCTCCTGAAGAAGAAGAAATGGTGTCCTATGAACGAGATCGACTTCAGCAAATACAAGAAAACAACAGGATGCTCCTCGCCCTGGTACGCGTAGTCATATTCAAACGCGAACTATGATTTGCTTTTGGACCGTGTCATTCGGCAAAATTTTGCTCACGCTATCTTTGTGAATATACCTCTGGGATTCGAACGTATGTAGGGCCTTATCACGGATTTGAGCGAAACATCCGATGATATTGCGCACCAGGAAAAAATCTCCAAGGACAGTCCCTGCTACCCGCCGCCCGCAATAACGGCTCTTCGGATGGTGGCACATATTCCAGGAGCACGCTTGAAGGCCCACCATATTCCTGTCTATCGCACTGCAATCATGCATTTGGCCATGGAAGCGCTAGAAAAGTTGCCAGTCACCGGCGTATTTATTGTAGGAACGCAGGATATGAGAGCCGAGAACGGAAAGCTGATGCCACTAAGCATGCTGATTCTAGAAGACGTTATCCGAGTCGTAGGAGATGACTGTCTGAAGCTTAAGGAGCTCGGTAAGTTGTTCATAAACCTTACAGCCTTTTTTTTATTTTATTTTTCGCTCATGCTGACGAAGTTCTATTATCTCCTCTGAAAAAGTCGCGATGGTGCCGGATGGATATCAGAAAGACCGCCGAAAAATTACGTGCTTGGAGGAGTACCATGAAGAGATCTGCTCACCAGGCGATGAATGCCCATCTGAGCATTTGCCTATCGTCCATGTAAGCTGGAAGATATTCAGTCGAGAACCTTCAACATCGTTGTTGTCTGTTAGAAATGTCCTCACGCTCTTATTTTTTTTTTACAGGCGTGTTACCTCGTATTTACGAAGGTCAAAGATAGACCTTAGCCCTTATCTTCACCAAGGCACAGCCAGTAACGCTTTCAGCTTTTGCTCAATAATAAAATATGACAGGATCGCTATGTTTTTTATTGAATGTTTCATAGCTTCATTGATACTGTCGCCTGGTATGACTCTCGAATTCCGATAAAAGCTCCATCCTTGAATGCGTGGGAGGGCGAGCCCGACCTGCAGACATAAGTCTATAGCCTCGCTCAACAAATTCTTCCTCGTCTTCGTCCTTGAAAACATCAGCGTGTTTATCTCCCTTCCATGAGCCGTCCCACGTGTCATCGTGAAGACCCTTGATGTTGTTTGGCGGATCAAATGTGTGGTTGCCAATTCTACGACGATCGTAAGACGTAGCACCTCTGCGTGCGATAGCCAGTGTCACTGCAAAGGAGAGCGATCCACGAGATGAGTCGCATTTTCCTGGTAGACGATGAAAATAGGCGTCGGACGATCCACCACGTCCACGGGCCGCCAGCGTTGCTGCAGCGGGTGCTGCAGAGGGCGTAGACGAGTAGGAGGAGACAAAGTGAAATAGTCCTGGTTTGCCAAAACTTCTGCGCTTGTTCCTATTGTCCCTCCCCGACTGGTCCTCAAGGCCTCCTAAACTTGGCGTCTCCGACATGCTGCTGGTATCAACAAGGCATGACTGCGATGAAATACCTTCGTTGCGTGTGAGATGGGCGGCGAGAGACTTAGATCTGGACTTGCCCCTTAGCGGCCAGGAGAGCAGTGGAGAGGAATTCTTTAATTTTTTTTCCTGCACGACCTTCTCTTTTTCAGCGGGCTCGACCGTCTTCTCCCTGCCCTTGCGGCTGTCTCCTTCCTTCTCCTCGCCATCGTCCATCTTCATTTTCTTCTTTTCCGAGCCTCGGCTCTTGGAATTGCCCGCCTTTCTTCCTAGCGCGAGAGCCTTCGAAGGCGTCATCTTTGACAAGTAGCTCGAGGCCGCCGTTTGTGTATCAAGGACCGTTTGAGTGCATGGAAGGGCAAAGAACTTGCCTGCATCCTTTCGATGTTGCGCCTCAGCGGCAATGCATTGCTCCAGGAAAGCGTCCGTGGTGTCAAACTCGACTCCGACTTCGAATTCGCCTCGACTGCTGTAGCCTCCGCCGCTGAATCCACTAGAGCAGCCTCCATGATGCGCCGCGTTGAGACTTTTTCGACTAGATTTCGACACAACAGAGTGGAGTCCCATTGATATTGGTCGAGAATCCGACGGTTCATTTGAGGAGGAAGGCTTCATCGTCTCTGCCCATGCCTGTAAACGCGCTTGCTCCGCCAAGTATTCCTGACTTGAATTCCGTTGGAATGACGGCCTTGACAACAGGCGACTGCCTCTGCGCTTTCCCACGCTGCTCGAGCCCATTGCTCCTTCTCCATCCAAGTCTATCTCTTCGTCCACACGCTCCTCCTGGCTCTTATCGTTGTCGCTGTCGCTCAGTCCAGCGAAAATGTCGGGTTCATCGCCCCAAGTCTCGTCCAACGAGCGCTGTCGACGATGGTCGTCCCGTCGTTGACGCCGTAAAACAATGTATTCCGGATTCACAATCCAACACATCCTGGCAGGGTCAAAAATCATCTTGCCTGCAACTTGCGTCCGCTGCTTTGAATACTGGCTCATGTTGGAGATCAACGCTGGTCGATTAGCACTCACAGTTGACAGGTTCATGGTATACAAGTTAGCTGGTGAAGTGGGAAACTCGGACGGTGCACACCCATCATCTTCATCCTCAAATTCATCGAGAATGTCGTCATTTCCGTTCCACATCCTATCCTTGGGACTGTAGACCATTCCGGAAACTTTGCGCACCCGCGACTGTGAAAGATTCCGTATCAATGTGGGGCCATTAGATGTCCTTTTCCTCTTCTTTTTCTCTGGCAGCTATATCAACAATAATAAGAAGAAAAATTAGGGATGAGAATCAAAAAAGAGCGAAATGTGCCCGTGCAGTAGTTGTTATCTAATTACCTCGGCAGGCTCTGGCGCCGTTGCAGCCTGTCCAAATATGTCAAATAGCGACTTCCTTAAAGATTTGGATTTGCGGATCTTCGACGGAGAGGGTTGCTCGCACTCGGTGGCCTTCGCTGTCAATACAGAATTGAAATAGGTCACAATGTAAGATCGGTGCTTCGCAAAATTGCCAGGGACCTTCCAAAGAGCTCCATTGTGCAACGTTACCTTCCGGCTTGTGAAATTCCTTGAAGTTAGCTATCGACTGAGGCTTTCGTAACCATGCTGCTACCCTCTCCGTCGAATGTCTCCTAACTTGGACTACAACTTGCGATGCTTGTAGCCTTTCTTCTTCGCGCTTTTGTCGTGGCCCAAAAGTCGGAAGGTTGTCGAAACGATCCAGCTCTGAGCCGTCACCAAATGTGCTGTGTTTGGGAGACCGCTTTAAGAAAACTCGCCGAGAGAATCTATCTGTAGCAGCAACGGGAGTGACTGTCTCCCCAGGGTCTGTTGCTAAGACCTCAGAAATATCTCCCAAAGAAACAAGGCCCGCTCTTGAAGAAGGTCGGCTCTCCTTTGTAATTTCAGTAGACGCGAGAAGCGACCCCCAGTCTGTGCATGATGATGATCGTGAATTAGGCGGCCTTTTCAGTGCACCTTTCAAGTCGTTTTCAGGCTCGATAGGCGGATTCGATTTGGCGGGATATGGTAATGCCAGGGGCCTCGACTCGGATTCTAAAGTCGCGACTGACTCGAAAACAGGAATAGGGCTTCTTGTGGAGAATTTAGGTCGAACAAGTTCTAGTTTCCGCACAAGGGTCCGAAGGCCGGAAAACGATTTTCCTTGGTTCTGAGGCGTAGGCGGTTTCGCTCTGGGAGAGTTTGCTAGGGACAGTGCCAGCTCCCCTGACTTTAGATTGTCGAGTCTTGTGGTTTCTGCAGGTTCAGTGAAGGATACGGAGCGCATAGCCAAAGATGATGCTTTGAAGCTAGGAAAATCATCCGTGTTCGATAGCAGGGAACTCCTCTTGCTGCCTGTGAACTGTAATGCCGTCGGTGTAGGGGCTCGAGAAGTAAATGTGGATGAGCAAGCACTGCTGCCCTCGCTAGGGTCCACTGAAGAGATGATCAATGAGGACCTAGTCCCATTCTTTTTAGGAATGCTAGAGCGCCTCATCCGCGGTATGGAGGATTTAGATCTGAGGTCTCGTAACGGCAACTCGAACTGCGTAGAGTGCATCCTTGAAAGACTTTGTGCTGGCGTAATAGACTTCGAATTGTCGCCTGGGGTGCGGCAAAGACGCGGAATACGAGATGGCAAGGCAACAAAGTCTTTCAAAGGCACCACCTCCCTCTGGACGCGTGATTCACTCCGATCTCGACCCATAGGAGCAGCTCGTACTATCAGGTTTTTGTTCCGACCCTTGTGGTTGAATGCGTCGTCATCGTCAACCCCGAGCCCGTCCCAAAAGTCATCCTGCTCCTCTTGAAAGCGTGATTCCTTCCCAAAGATAGACGGATCCAACTCTGGTCGATAGGTGCGGTTGATGACGAGCTGTAGGCCCTCCATGGCCTCGGGGAAGATGATACCGTCCAAAAAGTTCTCCTCATCTACCATGCTATCCCTGGAAAATGAAGCGCTACTCGAGAGGCTGTTGTTGTCCAAGGGGGTTCCGAATTCAAAGTCGTCGATATCAGATCCAGAATCCCGCCACTGCTGTAACGACACGTGGCTCTTGAGAAGGCATCGGTTTTTTATAGATCCAGACTGATAAGGCTCCTGGTTGTTTAGCCCTGGTAATTGTAACCTTAGCGAGTTAAAGTCCTCTGGCAGATCAAAGTCATCATCCAGAGTCTCCATTGCCTCTGTATCCGCCCTCAGACCCGCTCGTGAATCCGTCCTTTGAACACCTCCTCTGTTTTCTGGGCGAATTGATCCATTTACTGACGGCTGCGATAGTTGCGACAGTTGCATTATCGACATAGTGGAGACTGTAACAGAAGACATTGCTCTAGACAGTGTTTCTGTGTTGGGTACATCGTCGCTCCGTGATGTTGAATTCTCACTGTCGGTATCCCAGAGATCGATGGACTCCAATGTTTCCAGGGCTGGAGGCGATTTCGCGAGGATGGAGCGCACATGGTTAAAATCGAGATCTTCTTCCGGCACCTCCAGATCCTCTAGGTCGTCTACCCAGGCTGCGACACGCTTGATGGGATTGATGCGTGTGATAATGCCTGTGTAGGCTGGTAAATTGGAATGCATCATCTCTTGTGTGATGGTCGTCATGGACTTTGCTGAAGGTATTGGAGCGTCACCTCCGTCTTTGTCTTTTTGTAGCAAAGATCTCGTAGAGGTCGCAACAATTGGTGGCGCAGCAATAGAAGCGGGAACAGCCCTGGGCAAAGACGAGCTGGAGGATGTGGGCGACGACGAAGACGGGTGCTTCTTCGCGCACGCTGCACAGGGGACCTTGTCTCGATTGCCAGGAACCTTGAGCGACAGAGTGGACAAAGGTAGAGATTGAGGCAGCGCAGTGGCATTAGTGGAAGTTGAGACAGAGCTGTGCCTGAGTGAGAACCAAACTTAGGAGTTACCTCTGCTGAACCAGCAAGACGCTTGATCGTACTCTGACTGCTGCCGTATCCGAGGCTGATGATGCTTGGAGTTCCCCTTGAAGACATCAGAGTGGTTGCAGTGGTTGTGGTTGGAGGGGTAGGCAGGGCATGGGTATAGGATGAATATGAGGGCCGTCTACTCCCTGAGGTTCGGTTTGTGGTTAGGGGATGTGCAATTGCTTGAGACTGGAAGTAGTCGCTCTGATCAGATCGGTCGGAAAGGGGTGAGCGTGGAAACTGGAGTTGTTCAAAGATCCGTTCGAAGGAATGATTTGCGTCAAACTCGAAGGCGTCATCCCACTTTTCCAGAATCGTCATCGCTTCCTGGGACTGATGCAGCTGTGCGGTATCTATCTCGTCCGCTGTCATCATCTCGACGCTTTCGCCTCCACCAGAGGATGCGGAGAGAGTTTGCGGTCCCAGGGTGTATGAGTGTCGACGCTGAGTACTTTCTGTGCTGTTGATGGTGTGCATACATGGGGTCATTTGATGGCGTGGATGTTTCGAAGTAGTAAATGCAATCAAGAACAGGCTGGAACTGAGGCAAGTGAATGAGTGGGAGGTGAGGTGGAAGCTCAAGCAAAGAAAAGGAGGAACAGAGCGACTGAGAAAGTGGGAGTGAAAGAGGGATGAAGAGCGCGATGTTTTGAGTTACTGTTTTTATTATTAGAAGAATACATGTCACCGGTCTTTACATTCCATTGACCTCCATCACCTCGCCGCGGCAGCAACATCAACCAACAACCAACAAGGGGCAGAAAACAGGGCCAACAATAGCACTCAGCAGCAAATGGATGTACTGGTCACCTTCCTCAAGGATGTCCTCCACCTCTCCTCAGCCCCAGCAGGAACAGACACTGGTGTCGGGACACAGCAGCAGTCCGCAGGCGACAGCGACCTGCCTCTGTGGCAGCCAGAGATACCGCTTTCGAAGGAGCCGTCGCAGTCATGGCAAGTCTATGCTCTGCTATACTATACTATACTACGCTACATTACGATGTGTTGCGTTGCTTTTTCTTGGACAAGAAGAGCACGGTGTATTACTTTCGTTCCTCGTTCTTCATTCACCCCTCAATCCCCGGATCCTCAGCAAGGAAACTGGGAAGATATATATTTATATATAATTATGATAGAAGTCTGCATTGTCTGTCTGTTCTCTGTCTCTCCTCAATCTCGTTTTATTCATTCATGACGCACTCTTACGCTGCGAGGAAGTTAGGAACATCTGAAGACAGGGGAAGCCAAAACAAATGACTTGGAAATAGGGGGACTCTATGTGGCGAGCTGCCACCCAAGCTTGTGAAACTGCATTGAAAAAACAAAACAGAAACTTGGTTCTGGCCTTGGTCTTCGTTGTATATTTCGCCTGTATACCTCAAACCTAGTACCAGGTCGCTTTGTCCTAGCACCCCAACTTATGTGTTTATTTCTCTCTGATATATCCGGACCTCTGGCTCTGCCCTGTTTTTCCCTTAATGGCGTCTGCTGAATCCCACCACCAGGGTCACGATGACCGAGCTCGTGTTGCCGTCTCATTGCGACGGACGTGGATTCTGTCTCGGAGGTACAGCCGTGTGTTTATGTGGTCAGTCGTCCCTGCTACTCCAATATCTATGCCGTGCTTCCTAAATTGCAAGCCTGCGCGCGTCTTCATTGTGAATCCACGATAGGCACCGTTCTTTCATGGATCGATATCTCTGCCGGCATTGCAGCCAAGAAACATGGCGTGTATCCGGCGGTAAGCATCATTTTATACACCACAGTCAGCATTCATGTTTTAATCTTCATACTGAACAATGCCATGGCATCGAGCAAAAAATTGCCTTCTAACATTATACTTGTTCTTCACGTAATGGTACATGTGGGTTCGATGGTACCATGTATGATCTACTCTTCCTAGGTAACGAGAAGCGTAGATGCCGTTCATTTCCTCGGTCCAATAACAACTCAGAACATTGTCATCATTCAGGCCAGTGTCAACAGAGCCTGGAAAACGTCTATGGAGGTTGGCGTTCGTGTTATGACTGAGGACCTCTTGTCCACAAATCGACGATATTGCTGCCATGCCTATTTGACCTTTGTCGCGCTGTCCCAACCGCCCTTGATGACATTAAAGCCCAGCTTACCTCAAGTCCCATCACAGCAAACGCCTCAGCAGCAACCCTCTCAAGATGTAGCAGCTTCCAGGGCAGTGCTCTTCAACTCGCCGGCGGCAAGGAGATACAGCTTTTCTCTTCCCAGTGCCAAATCTGGATCAAAGAAAAATGAGGGTTTGAATCAGCAATCGATCCAGCTACCCGCTATTGAACCCGTTACTCCAATAGAGATGGAACGGTACATAATGGCGCAGTCTCGTAGGGAATCTCGCCTTCAACAGTCAAAAGAAGCCAAGGAGGAACAAGATCAGCTGTTGAGCGACGTCCGGGACCAGATGCGCCGTTGGAATGTTGGTCAGATCAATAGCTCAAAACTAAAGCTGCCACCGTCTGAAGAGGACAGGACACCGCGTATTGCTATGCAAGCTACTTTTGCAGAGTCTGCTCAATTGGTACTGCCACAGCATGCTAACTCGCTTTCAATTACTTTTGGAGGTCAGGTCATGAAGTGGATGGAAAATGTCGCAGCCGTTTCTGCGAGTCGTTTTGCGAGAGTATCAATAGTCACCGCAAGGTACGCAGATAATAAGAAAGCACGAGCTTACTATCTACTATGGAAACTTACAAGAATGAAGGCGCCGCTCTCTCACCATAGCATTGATTCCCTGCAGTTCCATCGAAAGACCATGATCGGTGAGTAGATGCTATATACACTGCCACTTGTAAGCCACTCTCTCCTCTATAACATCCCTTCTTGTCCCTCTTTCTAGGCGATTGCTTGACTATGCGTTCTGTCGTGACCCGTGTATTCCGGTCGTCTATGGAGGTCTACGTCTTTGTCGATAGCGAAAACCTTGTCAACGGAAAGCAGACGTTTACAAACGAGGCGTTTTTTTCGATGGTGGCGTTGCAGCCTTCCCCGTCCATCCAGCCGATGAAAAGCCGTCTACCATGTCTCGTCCCTGGATCGGAGCTTGAGCAAGCACTCTCGGATGCAGGAGAGAGGCGCCGGGTCAAGAGGCTAGAACAGAGGCGCGAGTTGGCAGAGCGCGAAACGCGGTTCCTTGTGCACTCGCCTTCGATAGAGCGAACTAATGCGATGGAGTATACTGACCAACGCAACTAGCACAGCCAGCACAGTTCTCGGGGTGTGGATTTAACAGGCGTACATTGAAGCGAGTGCCAACAAAAAAAAAAAAAAAAAAAAAAAAAGGTCGTGCCCATAAATACATTTAAAGTAGTGCCATCATACGATCGCTGAAATAAACCTCTGCGTCCATCCTAGATTGCCTGGCGGATAAGAAGGCCCCAAATAGCCAGCACTATGCCGCAGTGTTGGCCGTTCAAATGATAAGCGGAGGCGCCCATGTAAAGGTCAGCCATCTTCAGACGACGAAAATGAATGCTCCTTTGCTTTTTTAACAGCTGATATGACGGTGCCGCGCCTGATCAGAGCGTGCCTCGAACAAGACTCCTCATGGAATTTTTAGTATAGTCACAGGTAGACAAAAAGAAAGATACTTAAGGCATATGCTTTAAAACTATTAGTACAGTGTATGTGAACACGGCGCTAGGTGCCATGAAACGCAGCAGGTATTATTACCTCACGTTCAGTGAACTCGACTATTCTGTGTTCGCCTCTACTGATCAAAGACTTTTGGTAATGCCCAAAAATCGGCTCCGCTTAGGTATGTTTATGTTAAAGAAACAGGCCGCCTGGTTGCTTCCGAATCTTTCTGGGCACCAGAGCATTTTGTCCCTGCTAATGATTACCTAGAGCCCAAAGTAAGGGCCATAATTTGGGATCGCACTCAGTCTCGTCTGAGTCGCTCAGGTATTGAAGTCGGCATTCCTGATAGTCCTCTTCCAGGTCTTTTCCAAGAGTGCAACTTGACCCTCATGTATCAGTGCCAATAGCGAGGTTCTGTTGGTGGGAAGCTCTCCATATTTAACCACTGAGGCTAACTTCAAAGTGGGGTCATCCTGTAGTGTCGTCGCGTCCCCGCCTGCTGCATGAATCAGTAGGACCATCGAGACAATGAACCCTGGTAATATAAAGACACTTCCAGCTCGCAGTCTGTCCATCCACTGGGAATATTTTCTGAGCTACCGACCACATCAGTCGCTGGAAGGAAACCGTCTGCATCCAATAGCAGAACAAAGTCACTCCCTCAGAAGCGGGTGCAAATTGGACTGCTGTTAGACAGTTATCGACGCTGGGTGGCGATGAGTCTGTAGGGGTGCTGACAAGGTGAAGTCGACCTGACTTCGGATCTTGAGATTGCTATTTCTCATGATATAAAATTGTGTTACAAGACTTAATACCACAGCGATCGCGAACACGGTTTCTCAACTGGTGTGGTGTGGTAAACCCACACGGAGTATAGACGGGGTATCCAGGTACAAGGGACGGACACAACACCTGATATGACACGATGGGAGGAATAGGTACAGGACACTCATACGATCATACCAGGCACGTGCTGCACGTGCAGTTACAGGATGTGCAAGTAGAAGGACATGCAATTAGACAAGAGTCAATAGGGTTTGCATTTATAGAAATTTTCTTTGGTCAATAAATATCACAGAACGACAGGACCAAATGGTTCCTGGTCTGTTTCCTCACTATACTTTGCTCAACACTTGCCCCCGCACGACACTCCAAGTCGCTCCACGCATCCCTGTCCCAACACACTGTACCCTTCGATCGATATACTCTGCCACAGCTGGCCTTCATAGCATATCGCCCAGCAAGAGTAGAGACGGGACCCGTGCGTCTGAACTGCTGCACCTCTAGTGCCCCCCCAAGTGTTCCTGCGAGTCCGCTCACATCACCTGCCTGCCCCCACGACAGGTAATGATCATGGTCTCATAACGAACAAGAGCGGAGGATCAAGAACAGTACCCCTCGATGCCGACGTCTGGACACAGGAGTCAAGACAGAGTCCCTTTGACCTTGCAGATCCCTAACCCGAGTGTGTTGTCGCCTTTCTTATTCTCGTAAATACAGTCCACGGAAAAAGTGTTAGCATGTTTTCATAATTTCGACCTTTTTTCTTTGATACTTACATCAATACCGCCTACTGCTACGAGGCTTCACGCGATCAATCTCGTATATTTGTTAAGATTACCTGCCAAGTTACGAGCCAATGGATGCACTCTATCCGGCTAATTGAGGACATGAACATATTGACCCCATTCTAACACTTTTTCGAAATATGACCACCCTCTGATTCTGTTAGCTACTTTTCTGCCATTAATAATCGATATGGCCTCCTTTATTTGCGTGAAGCCTCTTCATGCGCTCGGGCATGCTCTCATATAGCTCGTGAATGAATTTGATATCTATTGTTGTCCATATATCCTGAACACGCTCCCAGAGGTCGTCCAAAGAGCTTGGTGCCTCTGGGTACTGATCAAGTCGGTACTTGAGGTGCGACCATAGATGCTCGATCGGGTTGAGGTCCGGAGAATTCGCAGGCCATTCCATGACTGCGATCTTGGATTTCCTAAGGAAGTCTTCGACTATGCCTGCTGTATGCACTTTGGCATTGTCCTGCTGAAAAATGAATTTTGCTGGATCCATACCAAACCAATCCCGAGATGCGCAAAGATAGTCCTTCAGTACATCGAGGTAGGTTTGTGCATCCATACTTCCTGGGATCCAGCAGGCATCGCCCAAGCCATAAAATGTCATGCAACCCCAGACCATAATTTTGCCCCCTCCGCCCTGCTTTGTTTTCTGCACTTGGTGAGGTTGGATATCCTTCCTGTTGGGCTTCTTGTAATAGAATTTCCTGCCGAAGGACGCAATCCTGCTGATTATAGTTTCGTCCGAGAACATCACATTCTTCCAGTCGTCCACGGTCCATTTCAAGTGCGCCTTAGCAAATTCGTAGCGTGCTCTGATTTGATCCGGTGTCAGATCACGCTTCCTAGGCTGGACGTATGCTTTTAAGCCCTCCTGTTTAAGGTAGTTCCGGACACTGTCTACATGAACCTGCACTCCTTGCACCGATTGGATAAGTCGCTGGCCGTCGCGGAGGGTCACGGCTTTTCCTGTGACGAAATGACGAGCAAGTAAGGTCTTGGTCTTCTTCGAAACCTTCGAAGGACGCCCTATTTTAGGGGATGGAACGTTCTCCTTGTCCCTTTGACGAATCTTGGAAACGGAGAAAGTACAGATATGCAAGGATCTTGAAACCTCGCGGACAGATTTTCCTTGCCGAAGTTGGATAATCGCATCGCGTACGGTTTGTTCTCGCAGCCGCTTCATGTTTGATGTAAACTTGGGATGAATGTGGCGTAGGATGGGAGTAGTGGATAACTGTGCAGTTGTATTGTTCTAGTTGCGAGTGAGGATGCAGACCGTAAGGGAAGAGCACAATTTATAGGATTTTTTAAAAAGTGTTAGAGTGCACCTCATGACTTTCGAGATCCTTCGTTCCTCAGCTGAAGGTCATTCAAGCCTGGAACATTCTAGAAAACTCCTTGTAAATTACGACATTGTCCACCAGACATCTCGGTCCTTGGTAATAGCGTAATAGGGAGATAAAGGAGTATAAGTCCAAAATAGCAAAACATGCTAACACTTTTTCCGTGGACTGTATGTTTTTTTGAGTGCCGGCCGCCTGGCCACCTTTTTGGCGATTAATCCAGCTTCTCTAAGGCGCCTCCTGATTGTACGGACGGACACAGGCTGCGGATTGAGTTGGTTGGCTTGGTGAGTGGCCTCAACAGCAGTCTGTATGAGTCCACGTTTTAGGTTCAACTTGACATGTTCCACTGCACTCGCCAGAATCTTTCTGGGTCGACCTCCCTTGTTGACTGGGATGTTCTCCTTGTTGTTGGAAAGGATCCTGCGGACAGTGGTATGGGAGATGTCGAGGCGGAGAGCTGTTTTCCTTGTGGAAAAGCCCTCTTTTGTGAGCCTTATGGCTTCCTTGATGATAGATGGGGCTACAGGCTTCATATTCTCTGTGAAGAAGGATTAGGATAGTATTGACAAAATGTGAAAGAAACAGAAAGATAAAATCATCCGTCCCAGAGATCTTGATGAGGAAGTATTGTAGGGGTGTTTTTTGGGGGGTCGGGACAAAACTGGAACAAATGGTTCAGAATGTTGGCGTTACAATTTCTTAACAGTACCATTCAGAATCGAGCTGAGACTTATGAAACACGTTAATGAATAGCATATCCATTCTCATTCCAAGCTTTGCTGCGATCCAATCATGCAGTCCTGAGATATGTGTGTCGATGCAGAATATATAAAAACATTGTTCCAGTTTTGGCCGGTACTGTATACCTCGCGTCCCGTAGTAGCCATCCGAGTACCCTGACCAAGAATCCTAGAAACACATAAATAGAGCCATAGAATCCATAGCATATAACCTCAGTCTGCAATACATTTCTTCCTTACCTTGTCCACTGTCTGTCTCCTCCATAACACATATCCCACTCTTCCAAGTCTGTTCCTGACATTGCAGACTCTCCAATCCAGTCATGTCCGCCCAAGATGAATTTACCCAGCACCAGCAGCTTCTGCAGCAGCAGCAGGCGAATCTCCTTGGTGCCCTGCAGAACCATGCGCAAGACCCGAACACCACTCCTGACGCATTTGTGAACCATCTCCGCGAGCTCTTGTCCGTTATTGACGCCCGTACCAACTCCATTGCCAGCCATCTCCAGCAAGCGAACCATCTGACGACCTTGTCCGAGGCCGTCAACGTTATCCAAGTCCAGAACCAAGACGCAATGCAGCAGCAGACCAACACGATCGCTGCCCTCCAGAATCTGGTCCAAGCCATCCTGGACCGAACCCCCGCGCCTACCGCCGCTGCCGCTTCTCTCCAGACAGCCGCTCGTCGTCCACACATCCCGCACCCCTTCACGCCTGCGTTCAATGGTGATGCCAAAGTCCTTTCCTTCCGTGCTTTTAAAGCCAAGTTGTCCGGTGTGTGGCATATAGCCATATTACATGCTGCCACCGCGTGTATTTAATTAGATCCAGCGAGTCCTATCAATTTACTTAAGCCACCGAGTAACATATAATGTTCTCGGTGGATTAATATTAATGATCCCTCTCTTGTTCTCATTGACTCCTAGTTCATATATACTTCGCATTTTTTTCAATGAAGTAGAGGATCTAACACAGCATCAGAAACATTCAGGAACCACATCAGAGACATTCAGGAACAACAGCTTTTTCCTCATTCAGAATCACATCGTCAGCATCTTCATTTCCAATCTTTTTATTTTCAGATCACAGGTATTTTTGAGAAAAATTTTCCGATCCCGATGGCGAAGATCAACATTCAGAAGAAGAAGCTGGCTGCAACTACCAAAACGCGCAACAACAACAACAGCTCGAGTGCAACCTCCAACGACGTTGACGCCGCCATGATTACGCCTCTTCCAACCGTATCTGAGATTGCCGAAGATGCATCCGTGGATCCAACCCAGGAGAGTGCTGTAGAATCGCCTAGCTCTGATGGAGACCGTAGTCTTCCTTTGCGTAATAAAGCCGTTCCCGTCCTTACTTCAACTGAGTATGATGATGATGATGTCGGAGACATGGACGTTGATGAGGATTGTATTCCTTCTCGTCTACCCTCGTTCAAGAAGAGGACCGCTATCAACGCTGATGAATCCGTCCCAGGTTATGATGCTTCGATCGATGAAAGCCTTACCGAAGAAGACACGGACAACGAAAGCGAACTAGAAATGGCCAGAAGCACGCTCGAAAACATGCGGCTGAATCTGAAGCGAATGGACAAGAACATTTTGCGACTCCAATCGCGCGCTGCCAGAGACTGTGGCATTCCCAATGCGCAGCTTACCCAAGAATTGTCAGATTTCAAAATGCAACGTAGCATCACGTTCGGCAGCTACGGCGAGCTCAAGCAAGCTTATGAAAACTTGGCCGAGTCCATGACGCCCCTAAAAGCCCAGAATCGTGGCGAAAGAAAGCACCGTGTATGAGGCGAGCGATGACTACCAGTCCCTGCCCATCCGTCGAAACCAGAAGTCCTTCATTGGAGGATTGCCGATTAAGCTACAGAGCAACTGGCCAAGGTACAACGGAAAGGCTGATGAAACCGCATACGAATTCTTTGACAAGTTCATTCGTCAAGTCCGTCCCATCCTAGGGGAAGAAATATTCAGGCAATATGGTCATACATACCTGAGCCTACTGGTCAGCGATAACAACTTTCAAGACCAATTGCAAACCGCGTTCGACAAGCTCGAAGGAAATGTCATCACTCGAGACATCATGGAGCGAACATTCCTGGACGTCTGTCTCACGAAAGAACAGCGAGAAAAGAGCGTGGCCAAGGTCACCAAAATCAGCCGTCACAAAGGAGAATCCTACCGCTTATTTGCCACTCGAATTGCGCGCATCGTGAAACAGTATCGCATCCAAGAGGACAACGGTGTCATCTTGACCCTACTCAGACAAGCCATCCCAGCCAAGGATATGACCAATGTCAACCTGCATTACCTCTACACTAATCAAGGTACCACTCGCGATACGCCTGAGACGATCGATGATTTTTGCACCGCCCTTGGCAAGATCGTTGGACCCGATGATGCTAGAGATGATTTTGAGCTCCCAAGCAGCTCCCTCCGTGATCAAGGAGACGTCAAAGCACAAAGCCGTAATGGCAGAAACAGTAAGGAGAAAGCTGGCAGCATGTCTTACTGTACCAAGTGCAAGGACTACAGACACCACTCCAGTGAGGAGCACATCGAGTGCGAGCACTGTGGACGAGCTGGTCACCAGAAGCATACCTGTCGCAAGCTCGACAACCAGCGTGGCCCTTCCCGTAATAATGGTCGCAGTGACCGCGGTCGAGACAGCTACAGTCGGTACAACAGTCGTGACAACAATCGTGACCACAGCGTTCGTGACAGCAGTAACCGAGATAATAACGGTCGTCACCATCCCTACAATCGGGACGGCTACCGCCCGCGCAATGATCGTAGCCCTCATGGTGACAAAGGTGTGTATCATGCCACCCGCACTCCAAATGCAAACGAAAATAAGAGATACATCTCACTGAACGAATTATCATCTTCCTGCTCTTCAAAGACAAATAGCTCGGAGCAAGACCAGTACCAGCAAATAGCTGACGATGAATTTGTGAACATCGCGCACTTGACAGACTCGGTGCTATCAGAAGATAAAGATAATAAAATTGAGCAATTCGATATAAATCTCGAGAGCATGACCCTAGAAAATTCATCACTCAACGACTTTGAAACCATTGCATATACTGCTATGTCTACCCATGACACGAACGAACGCAGAATTATCATGCCCATCTACTTCGATAACAACGAGTATGAGGCGCTTATCGACACAGGAGCATCAAGGTCGTTTATTGACCGCTCAATCGTGGACGATGCTCGTATCAAAGTCATCAATGCACAAGGAAATATATATCTAGGGCATAAAGAGATGCATGTCGCACGTATCGGAAGCACCGAAGACATCGAAATCGAGTGCAATAACCACTGCTTAACATCAGCGTTTGAGGTGTTTGATTTGCAGCACTCATTTGTCATTGGGATGGATTTATTCCACAAACTTGGTTTCTCTATGGGAGGTATCTCCGACGGACGCGAGTCAGCCCAAAGCCTGCCTCGACCAGTCGACGATGAACGACCTTCCATTTTGCCTCTAAAAATACCGGCGATAGAACTGACCGAAGAATACAAAAAAGAGAAGACAGCCTTCTTGACCACAATAACGGCTGCACTCAAGCAAAACGATGAGATCCCACGTTCGAGCCATTGTCCATTACCAGAGATGAGAGTTTCTCTTCGAGTTCCCAGAGGCACAACGCTTTTTAGACGACCGCGCGTGTTCGCCGAGCAGCAACAACAAATCTTTAATGAGCAGGTCGAAAAATGGCTAAAGGATGGCGTGATCACCACGGCCCCAGCTGGAAACCCTCATAATAATACTTTGACATTAGCTGCAAAGAAAGACTTGCTGGGCAACAAAACAAAATGGCGTGTCTGTCTTGATCCGCGTCCACTGAACAAATTACTACCAGACGATAATCACCCAGTGCCATTGATATCCGATATTTTGCAACAAATTGGAGGCCATGCAGTATACTCCACAATTGATTTAACGCAAGCGTATCACCGTCTGCCAGTGGACAAAGATGATCAACCTTTAACTGCATTCATGCATAGAGGAACGCAATATATGTTCTGCAGAGCACCATTCGGGCTCAAACCGCTATCAAGTATCTTCCAAAGAGGAATGACTAGAATCCTGGGCGACCTGCCTTTTGTCCTTATATTTATTGATGACATTGTCATATTCTCAAAAACGCGGGAAGAACACGCAGAACAAGTGAAATGCGTAATTGAACGATTAACTAGAGCAAAGCTCATTATCAACCAGGAGAAGTCTCATTTCTATGCCACCCAAATTGTACTCCTTGGGTTCGTCATCGACTTGAAAGGCAAGCGTATCGATCCAATGAAATTAGCAAATATTGATCAGTGGGTTCCTCCTACCACCAACACACAAATTCAATCCTATATGGGAACGTTCAATTTTTTCCGCGAGTACATTCCGCTATTTAGCACACTAGCTGCTCCATTAGACAAACTGCGCAACGTAACAAAGCCGTTCCAGCTGAATAGAGAAGAACTAGAAGCCTTCAACACCTTCAAGAAACTCCTTGCTGGTGCACCTATCTTACACTTTCCGGACTTCTCAAAGCCATTTTATGTCGCAACAGACGCATCCAACGTTGGCATTGGCGCTGTCCTCTATCAGCAAACTCGGAACGAGAAAAAGAATAAATGGGAAAAGCAATACATATCATTCATGGCGAGATCTCTTCAAGAGCGCGAACGCCGATATTCTGCAACACAAAAAGAATTACTAGGCATTGTGTTTGCTCTAACAAAATTCCATTACTATCTGTGGAGTAGGTCATTCACTCTATTTACAGACCATCGTGCACTCACATTCATTCATACTCAAAAAGAAATGAACTCGATGCTGACTGGATGGCATGAAACAATCCTCAGCTATGACTTCAAAGTCGAGTATAGACCTGGTGTCATGAACGTCCTACCTGATCACTTATCACGATTGTTCCCCGCATCCATGCATAACCGATACGAGTCCAGTAAAGGACATATCATCAACGCATACATGCATGTCCTGCAAAATGAGGATAATCCTTACAAGGTCATAAGCGATGAAAAACAACGTGAAGAGATATTGGACAAAGCCCATTCTCTTGGTCACTTTGGTACGAACGTCATGGTGAAAAACATTCATGCCGATCATATTACATGGCCTCGTCTAGCAGATGATTGCCTGACGTGGGTTAAGAAATGCCCGGAATGTCAACGTTACAATATTGCTCAAAAAGGTTATCACCCTCTGAAAGCCATCCACGCACAATTGCCTGGTGAACATATGGCAATAGACCTAGCAGGGAAACTTCCCACTTCAGTTAATGGTCATCAATACGTGCTGATTCTAGTCGATGTGTGCACACGCTTCGTGTTCCTGAAACCAATACGCGATAAGCAAGCGATCACCATCGGACGTGCCCTTTTTGACATATTCTGTCTCATTGGTTTTCCCCGTGTTTTGCAATCTGACAACGGTACTGAGTTTGTTAACGCTCTCATGAATACTATCAGCACTGAAATGGGCACCCAACACCGTTTGGTCACTCCGTATCATCCCCGCGGCAATGGCGTTGCTGAAAGGCATGTCAAGGTTGCTGTGGACATTATAAAGAAAGAGTTCAAACAAAAAAGCGATACCTGGGACGAACACGTACCCATGGCGCAATTAGCAATGAACACACGCATAGTTGCTTTGCACAACTCATCGCCGTTCTCTTTATTTTTTGCACGCAAATTTAATGGATTCCATAACTTTTCGAATGACAAAGATCAAATGCTTACCCACGACGAACTCTGCAAACGTCTTGAATATATGACAACAATCGTCTTTCCTGCTATTGACAAGAAGTCTAAGGAAACACAACGAAAAATGGTTGAGCGATTTAACGCTACCATTCTGCATAACGATTTCCCTGAAGGCGCGAAGGTCATGACACTCGACCCTATCAGAGGCGACAAGCTATCCCCTCGTTACGAAGGACCTTATACCGTAATACGCCGATCAACTGGAGGCGCATACGAGCTAAAAGATGGCACAGGTGCCCTGCTTGGACGAAAGTACGCTCCTTCTCAACTGAAACTTGTTCTCGAAGATTTTGGTGAAACGAAAACCTACGAGGTTGAGAAAATTCTCCATCACCGTCCACATCCTACTAAAAAGGGGGAGTGGGAGTACAGAACCAAATGGAAGAGCTTTTCCGACAAGGAATGCACTTGGGAGCCTGCAGATCATTTCGTAGAAAAACAATGCATCCGAGAATACTGGAACAAGCACGGCAATAAGCATGCATCACCAGAAGACAAGACAAAGAAGCAGAAAGATTCGCAATCAAAGTCGCAGAAGAAAACGCCAACACAGAGGCAAAGCCCCTATACAAGGCAACGACGTGCCCGCAATTGATGGCGCGTCATAACAAGAGGTTTTGCTCCAAGAGCTTTTTCCCTCACAACATAATTTAACAATCGAGGTTTTTTTTATATTTTCCCTCACAACATAATTCAACAATCGAGGTTTTGTACATTTTCCCTCAACCATAATATTCATTCACTACACATGAGGTTTTCCCTTTTCCCTCATCATATCTGTGGCATCATATAGAGTTCACACGACAGGTCTCACTCTTCCATAGGAGGGGAGTCGTGTGGCATATAGCCATATTACATGCTGCCACCGCGTGTATTTAATTAGATCCAGCGAGTCCTATCAATTTACTTAAGCCACCGAGTAACATATAATGTTCTCGGTGGATTAATATTAAAGATCCCTCTCTTGTTCTCATTGACTCCTGGTTCATATATACTTCGCACGGTGTCTTCCAGCGCTTCGGTCCTGCCTTTGAATCGGATGACCAGTGCGTGACTTTCGCCATGGGCTGTATGGCAGGACCTCCCCTCGAACATTTTGCCCCGCTGTACAACCAAGACATCGAGGACGAAGAAGGACTCCTGAACGATTACGACGCTTTCATGACCGCTATCGAGGCCGCTTACGGTGATCGCCTGAGCATCCAGGAAGCCGAAGAGAAAATCCGTTTCCTTAAGCAACGAGGTACATGTCACGAATTAAGGTTGAGGACAGACTTGCGCTCACCTCAATTGACCCTAGTGGCTTGTGATTACCTTGCGTCTGCTACGCGAGCCCAAATCACGTCGCGTCTCCAGAATTACCCCACACGGAAAGCATAACTGGTTTAACGTTGCTTGCCCGTTTCAAGTAGTCGATTGCCCGCGTCCACCCTTGTCCATTCCATTATGTTTCGGTCCCGAGTACGGGAGCTTATAGGACATAAGCTACCGAGCTGGGGTCCCGAGTCAAGTTTTATTCACATATAAAAGACATAACTAGCTGCCATAATCAAACCTCAGTCTGCAATAAAATACTTTCCTGCCCTGTACTCACTCTTGCTCTTACATTCTCCACTTGCCTGCCAGTCCAGATCTTGACAGTGCAATGCAAGAATACATCTCGGAGTTCTCCGCTTTGCAAAGCCAGGTCCGCTGGAATCAGTCTGCTCTCGTGTTCCAATTCAAGTTTGGCCTTTCCGAGGGTGTGCGCACCCTGTTGCAAGGCCAATGGCATTCCCTGACCACCATGAGTACTGTGACTGAGGCTGCTACCACCGCGTATCTGAACTTGCGCCTGACCTCGGCTCGTCGCCCCCAACAGCCTTGGCGACCCCAGCCTCCTCGCAGCATCCCTCAGTCTACTCCGTCTCCACGTCCAGTCACCGTTGCTCGTCCAGGTCCAAACGACATGGAACTAGGAACCATGCGCGGCCCTCTTACCGCCGCTGAAAAAGATCGTCGCCGCAGAGAAGGCCTCTGCATGTACTGTGGCCAAGCCGGCCACTTTGCCAACAAGTGCCCCAACAAGCGCCCCTCCGGTCTGGGCCTCGCTGCAGTCCAAGAAGCCACGATCGAGTATGCTTTCGACACCGACGTGTCGGAAAACTTCAGCGCCTAGGGCAGCTGGAGGACTGTTCCCTAGGTGCCGTCCATGCCACCTCTTATGTTGCCTGCCACCCTGTATCTGACCCAAGGACCCTTAAAAAACATCCAAGTATTAATCGACTCCGGCGCCGCCCGCTCCTTCATCGATCGAAAATTCCTCCTGAACCACTGTATCCCTGTGCGTAACCTCCCCCGACCCATGAACCTGACCACGGGGGACGGCTCTTTGAGCACCGCTGGACCTGTCTTGCATGAAGCCTCTGTATGCCTGACCCTCGCTGAGAAGCACCATGAACAGATCCTGCTAAAAGTCACCAAGCTCGGCCAGTACCCTATCATCCTCGGGATGGACTGGCTCGCCACGCATAACCCTAGTATTGACTGGGAAAAGCATATAGTTACTTTCCATTCAACCCATTGTACAGTATGGTGCAAAACTGATTCAATGATGCGATGGTTTTTGCGTTGGCACTCGCCTACAAGGAACCAATGCCTCAGCCATCGTCATATTCACCACAAATGTAGCCCATCCAATGACAAACAGGGCTGCTTGCTTTGGAGCCAGAAGTATGCACACCCATTGCTGCATGACGATTGTGCCATCCGTCATCATTGAATCAGTTTTGCACCTTAACCTCATTTTTATGTAATTTTAAATACCATCGTCATTTTCATCAGATTCATTATAAATGAACCCATTTTGTGTTTCGTTTTCCTGTTTGCCTTATTCTACTCTATCTATCTGCAAAAAATGAAGCCCGTACCTCCATCCACTGTTAAGGAAGCAATAAGCCTCATGTCTGAGGGTATTTCCACTCGTGAGACAGCCCAACGTCTTACCATCTCTCAGGCAACGGCTAGCAGAATACGTTCAGGTTACAAAGAAAACATGCCGAGCAACAAGGGAGGCCGTCCGAGAAAGATTGGTCAAGAAACCGTGGAGCACCTCAAGCTGAACATGAAGCGCGGACTTCTTAGGACTGCCGTGGAGGCCAAGAGCGAGGCCAACAGGATGTTGGCACGACCTATATCGGTGTGGACAGTTCGACGGCGACTTCGGGAAGCTGGACTAGTGGCCAAAACGATTGTCAAGCGACCAGCACTCAAAACAAAGCACATTAGAGGTCGGATGCAGTTTGTCAAGAAATACAAAGAGTGGACGGAAGAGGACTGGGCCACAGTTGTATGGTCAGACGGGTGCAAAATCAATAGGATCTGTTCTGATGGCATTAAGTGGGTCTGGGACGACGCGCCGGGGCGACTGACAAGCCGTACAGTCCAGGGAACAGTCAAGTTTGGCGGCGGAAGCGTCATGGTATGGTCTTGTATGTCATGGTACGGACCTGGCTATATCGCAAAGATCGATGAGACCCTGGACTCCCAGTTGTATATCCAGATTCTGACGGAGGATCTACAGATGTCTGTCGAGGAGTGGGGCATGGCCAAGGACGAATTCATCTTCCAGCACGACAACGATCCGAAGCATATGGCCAAGGTCACCAAGGCATTTCTGGAGTCCGTCCATATGACTGAGGCTGATGAGCGCCTTCTATATTGGCCAGCACAGTCTCCTGATCTGAAGCCGATCGAGCATATGTGGGCCTATCTCAAAGTACAGCTGGGAAAGTATCCAAATCCGCCAAAAAGCTGCAAGGAGCTATGGGAGAGAATATCAACGGAATGGTACAAGATACCAGTTGATTTCTGCCGGGAACTCATCAGGAGCATGCCGAGGAGGCTCAGCGCGGTCCATAGAGCGAAGGGCAAGCAAACTAAGTACTAAAGAGGTACCATTTTGAATAAAAAAAAAATCTGTTCTTCGTATTCAAGGAGTAGGTGCAAAACTGATTCAATGATGACGGATGGCACAATCGCCATGCAGCAATGGGTGTGCATACTTCTGGCTCCAAAGCAAGCAGCCCTGTTCGTCATTGGATGGGCTACATTTGTGGTGAATATGACGATGGCTGAGGCATTGGTTCCTTGTAGGCGAGTGCCAACGCAAAAACCATCGCATCATTGAATCAGTTTTGCACCATACTGTAAGTCCGCGCGGATGGCGACATGGATCAAATTACTAGCCTGGGTAACCACCTCGGTCTTGTCCATCTCGGTTTGCTTGTGGATTTGGGCGGGGATACCGACGGTTACGGCGTTCTCAATCATAGCTAGTCTCGGATCCAGGCCATTAACAAGGTTTCGGAAGAATTCAAAGTGGTTGTGTAGGAACAGAAGAGACGGTTCGATGGTCGTGAGACTCTTAATGTCGTTTTCAATGGCAGTGATGCGTGCATCCATGGCGGTGAGGAGCTGAAGAGCGTTAGGAGTAGCGGCCATGGCAGGACAAAATCAAAAAAATAGTAAAAAGGTCAAGGTTGTGTGATCTAGCAATGTCACGAACCTATGCTTATTCAGAGTCAAGATGACCTTCTTAAGCGTGGCAGGACAGAACAAGGGAGAGGAGATGCAGTTTGGGAAACAGGGTCAAGAAAGCGTAGATATATTGAAGTTGCTAGATAAGGAATAAAAGATACAGAACTACGGGATATATATATATGTTTCTCATTGCCTTCGTGTAACGGTCGTACGCGTTGCCAAGAGTCGACCGATCACTTGCCAAGTATCGATCGATCGTGTCGTGGCACGCGACACACGGGTCCCGTCTCTACTCTTGCTGGGCGATATGCTATGAAGGCCAGCTGTGGCAGAGTATACCGATCGAAGGCTACAGTGTGTTGGGACAGGGATGCGTGGAGCGACTTGGAGTGTCGTGCGGGGGCAAGTGTTGAGCAAAGTATAGTGAGGAAACAGACCAGGAACCATTTGGTCCTGTCGTTCTGTGATATTTATTGACCAAAGAAAATTTCTATAAATGCAAACCCTATTGACTCTTGTCTAACTGCATGTCCTTCTACTTGCACATCCTGTAACTGCACGTGCAGTACGTGCCTGGTATGATCGTATGAGTGTCCTGTACCTATTCCTCCCATCGTGTCATATCAGGTGTTGTATCCGTCCCTTGTACCTGGATACCCCGTCTATACTCCGTGTGGATTTACCGCACCACACCGGAACCGGTCCGTAGACATAGATAAATAGACCAGCTAGTTACCACCTAAATACAGCACGCATTCCACCCTGTCCACCTCGACCCCCTGCCCTCAGTTGCCTAAAGCTATTACATGGTAGCAAAGGTTTTTCGATACCCTGTCCCTCTGTCCCTGAACCACGTTTTCCCTGTACCACGATACTCTGTTAAATTTTTACCCTGATCCACCAATTAAATCACACCCTGATCGACCAACTGTTGTCCCTTTTTTCGTCCCTCACTATGAACGAACCTACCCCCACCACCGCCCCTGCCCCTGTCCAGGTGTAATAGCAACAGAACGAAGGAGGGAACAAGTGCAGGAACAAAAGGACACGAGATAGGAACACGAGAGGCAGGGGACAAGAGACAAGGGCTAGAACGGATGATCTTTATTATACAGAGAGATAGAGGTATTTATACTAATATACAGGGGGCGCAGTGGTGGAGGCGCGGTGATGGAGGCGCGGTGATGGGGGCGTGGTTGAGGGTTAAGCAGAAGGTTAGCCTAGGATACTATCACACCTTCCCCTAATACACTAACTCCGGGAATTGAGTAAATGTTTTCCGATTTTCATTCTTCTTATCAGAATAATTTATATGATGGACCCTCCTTTGTGAAATTCAACCATGTTGTAGTGCTGCCTCCAAAGCGTCAAGCATAGTTCATTTGAACTGCCTACTACATTACTAAAGAAGGTACGAATAAATGTTTGATACCATGTCATTTACTCAATTTCCGGCCCCTGGTGTTTTTATTTCGTACTCGGATCTTTCCCCACCAAGTCCCTACCAAGTCATTATTCTCAGTAGCCAGTGTGACCTCCATTAGCGTTCTTCAGCGCCTCAATCCTTCGCGGCATGCTTTCAATTAGGGTCTGGCAGACTAAAGCCGGAATATTGTTCCATTCGACTTGCAATCGTTCCCACAATTCGATCATTCCCTCAGGAGGCTTAGGATACTTGGCTAGTTGCCTCTCGAGATGCTCCCAGAGGTGCTCTATCGGATTCATATCTGGAGAGCGTGCGGGCCAAAAGAGCAAGTTGTAGTTCTTTTTCTCGAAAAATCTCCTTGATACTCCCGCGGTATGCTTGGAGTCATTATCCTGCTGGAAAATCATATCCTGTGGCCGGATCCCATACCACTCTTGCGTCAATGGAACACACTCTTCAAGGATCTCGACATACAACTCAGCATCCATTGTCCCATGGATTTGAGAGATGAAGCCTGGCCCGTAATATTTCATGCAACCCCACATAAAAAGATGACCTCCTCCGTACTTGAGCGTCTCGTCAACGAGCCGGTCCTGGTCGCCGATTTTTGTGTTCTTCCAAACCCAGACCTTCCCATCGGACCCGTATTGGTTGATCCTGGTTTCATCTGTCCATAGAACCCGTTTCCAGTCATCGATAGTCCAATGCTCATACACTACCGAAAATAATGAGTAAATGATTTTCACTTTTGTAGCACATTTGTCAGTTGTTTCCGAACCCGGGTTATATAGTTGGTGATAGTTACAGGATAACATGCCAGTGCAATGAAAAGTAATCTACAGCATTTGGGAGATGCGGAGAAAATTATTGCGCGTTGTATACAGAATTAAGTTTAAACTGTTCAATTTACTCATTATTTCTCCCATGGACATGGTTTTTATTTTTTTTTATTCATCTTCGATATCAAGTTTACTGATGGCCTGCTTAGTACCTAGTGTGGCCTCCCTTGGCATTCTTAACAGCTTCGATCCTTCTGGGCATACTCTCAATCAAGCCTTGGCAGACAGAAGGGGGAATCTTGTTCCACTCCGCCTGAAATCTTTCCCATAGTTCAATCATGCCCTTCGGAGGCACCGGGTACTTGCCTAACTGGCGTTTTGCGTAGTCCCAGAGGTGCTCGATCGGATTTAGGTCAGGAGAGTTGGGCGGCCAGAACAACAAATTGTACTTGTGCTGCTTAAAGAAATTCATCGCAGTGCTGGAAGTGTGTTTCGAGTCGTTGTCCTGTTGAAAGATCATATCCTTAGGCTTGATCTTGTACCAGCGCTGGGTGAGTGGGAGACATTCCTCCAGGATTTCGACATAGAGACTGGCGTCCATGATCCCCTCGATCCTGGAAATGAATCCAGCACCATGCCAGGTCATGCACCCCCATAGCATGATGGAACCGCCGCCGAACTTGACCTCCTCCTGGACAAGCCGATCGTCCAGAGACTTGTCACCTCCCTTTTTCCAGACCCACAGGACTCCATCGGACCCAATGCGGTTGACCCTAGTCTCGTCGGACCAAACGACTCGTTTCCAATCATCGATTGTCCAGTGCTCGTACTTTCGCACGAAATCCATGCGCTCCGCCTTGTGCTTGGAGGTAAGTTTTGGCCTTCGCCGTTTGCGCACGGCGGTCAGACCCTCCTGTCTCAAGATCTGTCGAACTCTTGCTGCCGTCAAGTCCGTCCCAAAGTCTCTACTAAGCCGTTCCTGCACGTCTACAGCGATTTGAAGTGTACCATTTGTGATTTCTCGAACCATCAAACGTTTGGTTGCCTCGGATACTTTCCCAGGGCGGCCGGATTTTCGCGGCGGAAGGGTCTCCTTGATGGTCTGCGCGAGCTGAGAGACCTTGGCCTGTGATACTCCACGTCTCTTGGCAATGGCTCGTGTGGTCATTTTCAACCGGAGGTCAGCAATGATCCCCTGTTCAATGTTATGATTGAGCTTCTTCATGTAGGATTTAAAGTCGTGGCGTAAGGTAGTCGATATTATGGTAGTAGGAGTGTGTGGGTAGCTGAAGTGGAGAAGAAAGAGCAAAACGAGGTTCAAAAGTGCATGGGGGTAATAATGAGTAAATGACGTCATAATTTTTAATTTGAGATATATATGGCTCGCTGTATTAGACACACCTGGTAGTCATTCCACGCGATGCTGAATGGACCATGATATTACTGGCGAACATGCACAGCACTAGTGGTCTTGGATATCGAGGCATAAAATTTTATCGGCACTTATACCAAAACATTTACTCATTATTTTCGGTAGTGTACATGCGGACAAAATCCATACGTTCCCTGCGATGATTGGCGGTCAGTTTGGGGCGCTTGACCTTTCGCATTGCCGTCAGTCCCTCCTCCCTGAAGATCTCTCTGACCCTGTTGGTAGAGATGTTGATGCCCAGTTGCTCAGAGAGATGCTTCTGCGCATCAACGGCCGTTTTGAGATCGCCGTTTGTGATACGTCGTACGATTGCGCGTCGAGTGGTTGGGGATACCTGGCTTCGACGGCCGGCTTTGGCTGGAGGAATGCTCTGTTTGACTGTTTGCGCAATTTGGGACACTTTGGACTGAGAAACAGAGTGCTTCCGAGCAATCTGTCTTGTGGTCATACCGGACTTTAGGTTCTCGATGATGAGACCCTCAACGATGGAACTGAGCTTCTTCATTGCGTAGGAGAGAAAATGGTAGAAGGAGCTACAAGCTGTGGGAAACGGCGAGAATGCAGATGGTAAGGCGAGGAAAGTGTAAACGATTTAAATATTTTGGAATGAGAGGCCGGAAATTGAGTAAATGCAGCAGATAGACAAATACCTTGCGTTCTCCTTGGAATGATGTCAGAATGATTTCAAACTTCACTATACTGCTTAGACGTAGTAATGCTAATTTGGTAATGAAACGTAAGTTCATTCTACCTTCCGTTATAAAATTATGGAGCGCCAATGATAAACCGAGAAAACATTTACTCAATTCCCGGAGTCAGTGTATACAGGGGGCGCAGTGGTGGAGGCGCGGTGATGGAGGCGCGGTGATGGGGGCGTGTTTGAGGGCTAAGCAGAAGGTTAGCCTAAGATACTATCACAGAACGTCCTGGATTGATCCAGCTTCTTTTTCAGCGATGAGTTCCTCGACGGTGGCGTATGAGGGGTTTTCGGTCTGCAGGTCAGCTATCGCAGCGAGGAAGACATCGGAATAATCAGCTGCTTCCGGATCGACTTCGCTCTCGGAGGATGTATCGGACGCAGATGTTTCGGTGGCACTGGATTCACTTTCGGTCTCATATCCGTCGGAATCGGTGCCGTTCTCGTTCTGCAACAATCCTCTGTATCCCTTCTTCACGCGAGGTTGTATCTGCAGTTGCGTCTCTTCGTCCTTGACCACGACAGGCGCAGAGCCGTTCCCGCCGTCAATCTGGATCGTTTTGCCTCCAACCTGAATCTGATAGACGCTACTATCCCAATGTGTGACACACTTGGTCATCTCCAAGAATCCTCGGCCGAGCAGTAGCTCAAATGGGACATTGTTCATGATGATGCATCCGATGATCACGGTCTGCCCGGCTATGTTCAACGGGATCTGACTGGCTTCACCAACAGCTGGTAACAATCCACCCAGGGATCGTACGGAGATCTTGGAGAGGTTCGATACATTGGTGATATTCGCACGTTTGAGGAATTCTGGGCTACAAACATTCACGCAGGCTCCTCCGTCCATCAGTGGTTTGATGAGATGCCCGTTCACGGTCGCAAGGAAATGGTGTGTGGAGTTCTTGGAGAGGTCCGTCCGAGCCAAATATGCGCATACTTCTGGGTCATGGTTATCGATTCCAAAGCCTGGATACTTGGCCAGGAGGACGTTTTGCTCTTTAGAGGGCAACACCTTGAATGAGTCTCCGAGGATGCGTCGCAAAGCCGGGGACACAGCCAAAAGTTGTCCTAGACTCAATTTGGTCACTTCTACATCCCGAACAAACTGCAGAATATCGAAAGGCTTTTCCTTCCACGTGAGTCTACTCCCGCGAGGCAACATCTCCGCCACCTTGGCCAGCTGTTCATCGTCATCCTTGCTCTCCGTAACGGCCTTCTTCAGACGGTTTCTCAGGCTCGTAACCTTATCATTCTTGTTTATCCTCGTCGTGGTCGTCGTGGTACGTTTCTTCTCTGGCACCTTCTTGGCCGGGGTCTTGTTGCTCTGAATCTCTTTCTGTTTTTGTTTCTGTTTTTCCTTGGCTCGTCGTTTCGCCTCTTTTTCGGATTTTTCTCTTGCCTCTTTTTCGGCTCTTAATGCGTCTGCCCATTTTACTTGTTCCGATAGTTTCTTCTCTCGATCGATGGCGCGAAGCAAAGGGCGTTGATGGATGTCGGGCGTGAATGTATCGACCGCTCGGGATGGGGGCGGAGCCTTGTTCGGTAGTGCAGCCGTTGGGCGTGGTCTTGACGGAATCTCTACATGAGTCATCCATTGACGTGAACGATCGAACTCTTTTCCTGGGGGAGCGATAGTGACAGGAGAACCACGGGCTGTATTGTCGATTGGAGGCGGACTGGGACTCGGAGGGTCTCCCTTGGCATCGTTCGTGGGATTGTGAGCAGAGTTGTCGACTTCCATGCGGTGTTTGGCCTCAGTGGCCTCTCTTTGTGCGATGCGGTCGATTTTCGGTCCGATGGCTGCTGCGGCAAGCTCCTTCTTTGCTTTCGCTATCTCGTCTACTTCGTTCCTCTGGTATGGTGTATTTTCGTGGGGTTTTGGTCGGCCGCGGAAGGTAGCGTACACGTACGGGGGTCCTTTGCCGGAGGGGTGAGAACTGGGACCTTGGTGTCTCACCCCATCTACAGTCCACGGAAAAAGTGTTAGCATGTTTTGCTATTTTGGACTTATACTCCTTTATCTCCCTATTACGCTATTACCAAGGACCGAGATGTCTGGTGGACAATGTCGTAATTTACAAGGAGTTTTCTAGAATGTTCCAGGCTTGAATGACCTTCAGCTGAGGAACGAAGGATCTCGAAAGTCATGAGGTGCACTCTAACACTTTTTAAAAAATCCTATAAATTGTGCTCTTCCCTTACGGTCTGCATCCTCACTCGCAACTAGAACAATACAACTGCACAGTTATCCACTACTCCCATCCTACGCCACATTCATCCCAAGTTTACATCAAACATGAAGCGGCTGCGAGAACAAACCGTACGCGATGCGATTATCCAACTTCGGCAAGGAAAATCTGTCCGCGAGGTTTCAAGATCCTTGCATATCTGTACTTTCTCCGTTTCCAAGATTCGTCAAAGGGACAAGGAGAACGTTCCATCCCCTAAAATAGGGCGTCCTTCGAAGGTTTCGAAGAAGACCAAGACCTTACTTGCTCGTCATTTCGTCACAGGAAAAGCCGTGACCCTCCGCGACGGCCAGCGACTTATCCAATCGGTGCAAGGAGTGCAGGTTCATGTAGACAGTGTCCGGAACTACCTTAAACAGGAGGGCTTAAAAGCATACGTCCAGCCTAGGAAGCGTGATCTGACACCGGATCAAATCAGAGCACGCTACGAATTTGCTAAGGCGCACTTGAAATGGACCGTGGACGACTGGAAGAATGTGATGTTCTCGGACGAAACTATAATCAGCAGGATTGCGTCCTTCGGCAGGAAATTCTATTACAAGAAGCCCAACAGGAAGGATATCCAACCTCACCAAGTGCAGAAAACAAAGCAGGGCGGAGGGGGCAAAATTATGGTCTGGGGTTGCATGACATTTTATGGCTTGGGCGATGCCTGCTGGATCCCAGGAAGTATGGATGCACAAACCTACCTCGATGTACTGAAGGACTATCTTTGCGCATCTCGGGATTGGTTTGGTATGGATCCAGCAAAATTCATTTTTCAGCAGGACAATGCCAAAGTGCATACAGCAGGCATAGTCGAAGACTTCCTTAGGAAATCCAAGATCGCAGTCATGGAATGGCCTGCGAATTCTCCGGACCTCAACCCGATCGAGCATCTATGGTCGCACCTCAAGTACCGACTTGATCAGTACCCAGAGGCACCAAGCTCTTTGGACGACCTCTGGGAGCGTGTTCAGGATATATGGACAACAATAGATATCAAATTCATTCACGAGCTATATGAGAGCATGCCCGAGCGCATGAAGAGGCTTCACGCAAATAAAGGAGGCCATATCGATTATTAATGGCAGAAAAGTAGCTAACAGAATCAGAGGGTGGTCATATTTCGAAAAAGTGTTAGAATGGGGTCAATATGTTCATGTCCTCAATTAGCCGGATAGAGTGCATCCATTGGCTCGTAACTTGGCAGGTAATCTTAACAAATATACGAGATTGATCGCGTGAAGCCTCGTAGCAGTAGGCGGTATTGATGTAAGTATCAAAGAAAAAAGGTCGAAATTATGAAAACATGCTAACACTTTTTCCGTGGACTGTAAAAATCCTGCCCCTCCAATGCGTTACGATCATTCACGTAATCTTCCGCGTCTTTGGCCGTCAAGTAGCAGGCGAATTCACGTGCCTGCTCGAAGTCTTCGTAATCGGCTGCTTGGTACTGCAAATAGTCAGGAGTCGGAGGGGTTCTAGGGTGGAATCAGAGGTTTATTCGATGATTGATTGCTGTCTAATCCTACGTTTGAAGGGCTCTTATATACTAAACACAGTTGTGTTGGAATACTCTAGAAACTAGGCGCAGCATGGTTATGACCATGACATCATTCTCGAATAAACAGTTGTACCTGTTGCACCTCCCCATCTTAAAAAAAAAACGTTACTCCTTTTCACGCTTGGCCTCGAACTCTGCTAGGGCCTCCTTAGCATTGACCAATGGCGCCTTTGGCTCCCAGGTTGCCTCTTCCAGTGGGTATCCTTTCCATTGAACGAGCCATTTAGGTGTCCTACCAAATATTTTGTGATCCAGAATGCGTTCTACTTCGAACTCTTCTTCTCCATCAATGAGCTCCGGTGAAGGCCGAGGCGGTATGCTTGAGGGTCGATTGGCATGTGCTGCGACCGAGAGGTGTTCTGTGCTGAGAGGTACCCTGTCTCCGACGCCGAACGGCACGTTACTGCGGAATTTATCTGCTTGCTGCTTCTGGCGGTCCTGAGCAGCGACGATGGCATCCTGGGCGCGAGCGAGAGCAGCCGACTGAGCAGCCACGAAGTATGAGACTGATGGCACGTTGGTGGTGGACGGCTTCAGAAGTGATGCAGGCACGAGAGGGTGGTGACCATGATTGAGAAAAAAGGGCGAAAATCCTGTCGTTGGGTTTACCGAATTGTTGTATGCAAACTCGAGCATCGGCAAGAACAGATCCCAGTCCTTTTGGTTATACGAAATGTAAGAGCGCAGCATCTCTTCGAGCGTTCGATTGGCACGTTCCGTTTGGCCGTCCGTCTGAGGGTGATATGCCGTTGACATGTTCAATTTGGTCCCCATCATCTTCATTAATGCCGTCCAGAATTTGCCTGTGAAGCGAGAGTCGCGGTCCGAGACGATGGCGCGCGGCATACCATGCAAGCGGAAGACTTGCTCGAAAAATAATCGGGCGACGTCGGTGGCGGAGTCCGTGGTATGGCTAGCACAAAAATGGACCTGCTTGGACAACTTATCTACAATGACCGTGATCGCATCGACTCCACGGCTTGTTTTGGGAAGTGACACGATGAAATCCATGGAGACTGTATCCCATCGCTGGCTCGGTATGTCCAGAGGCTTGAATAGACCGGCAGGGTGCTGAAGCAATGGTTTGTTGCGTTGGCATTGCTCGCATGATCCCACATATGCTTTTGTGTCACGAGCCATTCGTGGCCAGAAAAAGGTTCGTCTCATGTTCTCGTATGTTTTCTCGAAACCCAGGTGGCCAGCAATGGGCGAATCGTGTGCGTCATGGAGGAGGGTTGCTCGGAGCTTGTTGTCGTTTGGGATGCATAGGCGTGGCTCGCCACCAGCATTGATCCAGAGTAGTCCATCTGCAACAAAGTAGCGGTCCGTTGGGCCTGCGCTGGACGACTTGTTGTATACTGGGCCTAAGGTGCAGTCTGAAGGGTAGCTCTCGATCGGGCGTTTCCGTAAGTCGAGGTCCACCTGAACGTCCATGGAATTAAATGCTGTGCCGGCAGGGTTCTCGTCCTTGTGGTCGGGTCTTCTTGAAAGTGCATCGGGGACGATGTTGTCTTTGCCTCGCTTGTATCTGAAGTCGAAATTGTCGTATATTTGGGTCGTCAGTCCGCTAGAACGACACTTCTTAATAAAACAAGTAGACCAGAGCAATACCGAATCACTTCAGCTCAGCCTTAAAAGACTGAGCTGGACGGGGCCGGTTCTGATCCCTCTCTTTGTCCCAATTATATCTTGTGAGCCCAAAACATAACAGAAATCGTATTCCTGGAGGACCTCCATCCATGTAGCCTGTCTCCGCGTCAAATTAGGCTGGGTTGGAAAGTGTTGTAGAGTCGCATGATCCGTGTAGACGATGAAGTGCGATCCGTCCAAATAATACCGCCATGTCTTGAGGGCGTGCACCACAGCCAGCAATTCTTGCTCATGTGTCGGATAATTCCGTTCTGCTGGGCACAATTTGCGTGAAGTGAATGCGACGGGTCGAGATTCACCGTTGCTATCCGTCTGAAATAAAACAGCACCGATGGCAAAGCCGGAGGCATCAGTTTCGACAGCTGTGGAGAGGGCCGGGTCGAAGATGCGGAGGACTGGGGCTGTAGTCACAGCGTTTTTCAGAGCGTCGAAGGCATCCTGCTGGGGCTTGTCCCAAGTGAACGGAGTCGTGGAGCCTAGTAACGTGGTGAGAGGGAGAGCAATATCTGCGTGGCGGTAAATGTATTGATGGTAGAAGTTTGTCAAGCCCAGAAACTGCATAACTTGGCGCTGAGTCGAGGGAACTGGCCATTCCCTGATCGCCTTCACGAGTCCAGCATTAGTCTTGAGTCCGTCCTTCGAGATAACATGGCCCAAGAATTCGGTCTCGTCCTGCATGAAGGAGCACTTGGACAACTTGCAATAGAGGCCTGCCTCGCGCAGGAGGGCTAAGACTTGCCGGATGTGCTGCAAGTGTTCCTTCTCGCTGTTAGAGTAAATCAATATGTCGTCCAGATATACTACGACACACTTATCCAAGACAGGGTCTAGCACATTGCGCATCATGGTAGAAAAAGCGGCCGGGGCGTTGGTTAAACCAAATGGAACGACGTTGAATTCATAGTGACCGTATCGTGTCCTGAACGCCGTCTTGTGTTTGTCGTCCGGGTGAACACGCATCTGATGGTATCCTGACAAAAGATCCAGCTTGGTGAAGTGGCGTGCTGTTCTGAAGCGATCAATGAGTTCGTCAATTCGCGGTAGTGGATGTCGATTCTTCCTTGTTATCTTGTTGAGTCCTCTGTAATCGACACACATCCTAAGAGATCCATCCTTCTTCTTTACGA
>NW_026251843.1:0-62902 GCF_025024155.1 Gamsiella multidivaricata
CAGCATATGACTGTACGCCCTTGCATTCGTTTTTTCATGTATGTCAACCGTTGTATGAATTCTGTATACACAAAGGAGCAAAAAACAAATGGTATTGGACAGTAGGCTTGGTCTTGTGGTATCCATAATCGTTCTTTTTAAGAGGTTGATTTTTTGAATGCGCGCCTTGTTGCCACATGAACTTACTTGTTGGCTAAACTATGATAATTGTCTATAGTTCCTGGATTCAGTCAACAAAACACGATCGATCGCTACAATTGTCCAACTAAACTTTGAGGGTCTGGATTTTTTGCTGTTTACTTCAAAAGAAAACATCGCTGAGCTATGTGTGTGGGGAAGCGAGTAAAAAGCTGCCCGGACAAAAGATCTTGCTTTCTCCTCTCCCCACCCTTTTCTTTCGCGCTCGACTTGTGCGGCGCTGGTATACGAGGGGCCATATACTAAACTACTGGGGCCATCACTCATCAAAATTGTTAAGGCACTCCACATGTCACTGTCACACACTCTGACACTCACTTCCATTCGTCAGCTAGAACAGACCATTACGGGGGAATAAATGAATAATAATAATAACAACAACAACAATGAGAGCCTGGTCCCTTCCTGTTACCTGTTAGCAACAGGACAACTGAAATGTCCAAGGCGCATAGATCGGCCCCATCTCGAACATTTGTCTTCCCCTCTTCATAAAACGCGTGACAAAAACGAATGCATTCAAATCTAAGCTGCAATAAAAAATGTAATTTTGTAAGCATGCTGACTGAGAAGCTTTATTATATGATACGATGCAAAGGCAGGGATTCTTCGCAGTAATTAGCAAACGCAGAACACTGTAAAAAAAAAAAAAAAAAAAAAAAAACGCACAT
This sequence comes from Gamsiella multidivaricata, assembly GCF_025024155.1. Taxonomy (NCBI): domain Eukaryota; kingdom Fungi; phylum Mortierellomycota; class Mortierellomycetes; order Mortierellales; family Mortierellaceae; genus Gamsiella; species Gamsiella multidivaricata. The sequence continues at coordinate 867 of NW_026251843.1, forward strand.
GCCACTTTCACGTCAAGGTCATGTTTCCATATCGCGTATTGTGCATTACTGGATTACTGGTACATCGTGAAAATGAAAGAAGGAGGCAATTGGTGCTCACATCCTTTTTTAAATTCACAGGCCACTCTGTGCTCGCGATATACATGCATTCCAAACAAGGGTCTTGTCCTGTGCGTCCTGCATCTTCATAAGATCATTATTGCTTTACATCGAGCGCCTTTGGTAACTTCACGAGAAATCCACGAGAGCGATTGCTCCATCATGTGTGTGAATTGGAGAAATTGGGTAGTCCATTGACAGACGAGGAATGTGGAAGTGTGTACGAACTGACATCTATAGTTCAATTTTTTAAATGATGACTGCGTCCGGCGCGTCATGTGAATCTTGTTCAGGGATGTGCGCATGTTTTCTCGGCTCCCTATGACTTTGCGAAAGAAACCGTGTATGATATCTGGTCTGAGCCAGACGTGGCTATCTGCAGTTCGTGTGATCGACCGTACACGAAGCGCGTCAATTGGATCTGAATACGCGACGCGGTAGTAGTACTCTGCATGCAATGGCATATCGTTGTGCCTCTCTTATCTTCGCGCTCCTCTGCTTGTTTCGCTTGAGGCTGTGGACTGGTGCCAACACCTTTTGGGTGGGTCAGCCATGGCTTGTGCTTGCCAATCGAGTATCAGCACAACTCTCTGATTACAGGTGCAGGGCTAATCATCTTTTTCCGAGAAGTATGGATTTGTCATTTCTCAAGGTTCTCTAACTGCATGCCTGTGGTCGATCCCAGGCAAGCCACCTCCGCAACTCCCCATCCCCTGCTGCTGCTGCTGGGAGCTGAAGATCAGCAGCCAATAACGTCACGAATTGGAATGGGGTTGGGCGACCCAAACTCAAACACTATGCAAGAAGTCCTATGTCATACAATTTTTGGAACCATATAAAGGACTTGACGGCGGCTGCACTGCTTCTTATCGTTCTTCACATTCTTCATTCAACAACACTTCAATTCAACTCAACCACACTAATTACCATGTCTGCCCTCGATCAGATCAAGAACTACACTACCGTCGTCTCTGACACCGGCGACTTTGAGTGTAAGCAGCCCCTCAATGATATCTCAACACTTTGCATACATTCTATTTTTCTTTCTTTCCCAGGCTTCCTTGCGAAGATTGAGAAGCTAATCCATTATCTCTTTGGCGGCGCCCTTTCCCTCTCTCTCTCTGTCTCTTTCTCTCCTCTCTAGCCATTGCCCAGTTCAAGCCCACCGATGCCACCACCAACCCCTCGTTGATCTTGGCTGCCTCCCAGAAGGCCAACTATAGCCATTTGATCGACGATGCTATCGCCTATGGAAAGAAGGATGGCGGGTAAGTGTCTTTACAGAATGGACGTATTAGCGCATGTGTGTTATCAAGTGAGTGTGGTACTGCAGCATCTTTACTTCGATCGGCAAAATTACCTCAAAGAGTGGTTTGCTGTTCTTCTGCGCCTTCTATACTTTTTCGCGCGTTCTTTTGAAGTAAGCACTTATCATGGCGTAGTGAGGTAATGCGCTCGGGAGTACAGAAACGCTTTTGCGCTCAATGCACTGGCGTAGTACGCTATTGATCAGCAAACCCCCCCTCCCCTCCCCTCAGAAAGTGATGGGGCTTGGACTTGTACAGGGTCTGAGTAGTACTGGTTTGTTTTCCCCACAGAAAAGAGATCGTTGGGAGTTGGGTTTCCGCTGATACCCGTTGCTATCAGGCAAAGACAGACGCTCATTCACTGTGTTTTGTGCGCCTATGACGGGGTTTCTTTTCTTCGTGTCGTCGCTGAACGTGGGTGTTATTTTTGGGACGCTTATCAATTTTGGGCTATCTCTGACCCATCATTTCCGATTGATCTATGTGCGCTCTCAATTCGAAATACCGTTCGCTGACATTCCTACCGTTTTAATGTCTTTATCAATCTCAGCTCCATCGAATCCCAGGTCGGATCAACCTTGGACAAGCTGCTTGTCAACTTTGGTGTGGAGATCCTCAAGATCGTTCCCGGCCGTGTCTCAACCGAAGTTGATGCCCGCCTCTCCTTCGACAAGGAGGCCACCATCGCCAAGGCCAAGAAGATCATTGGTCTTTACAAGGACGCCGGTATTTCCAAGGATCGCGTTCTCATCAAGATTGCCTCCACTTGGGAGGGTATCCAGGCTGCCAAGGAACTCGAATCCAAGGAGGGCATCCACTGCAACTTGACTCTTCTCTTCTCCTTTGCCCAGGTATGATCTCTTTTCTCCTCTTGCTCTTGCGATCTATCGGTCAATGTCTACGTCGCACTGTTCTATATGCTGAGCTGACACCATCTAATACGCGCTCAATATAGGCTGTTGCTTGTGCTGAGGCCAAGGTCACCTTGATCTCGCCCTTCGTTGGCCGTATCCTTGACTGGTACAAGGCCTCGACCAAGAAGGAGTACTCCAGTGCTGAGGATCCCGGTGTTGTTTCGGTCTCCAAGATCTACAACTACTACAAGCAGCATGGCTATGACACCATTGTCATGGGTGCCTCTTTCCGCTCTGTTGGCGAGATTGAGGAGTTGGCTGGATGTGACTTCTTGACCATCTCGCCCGCTCTTCTGGAGGAGCTCCACAAGTCAGACAAGAAAATTGAGCGCAAGTTGAGCCCTGAGCAGGCGAAATCGAGCTCCCAGCAATACCCCAAGGTCAGCTATAACGAGCCTAGCTTCCGCTGGGAGTTGAACGAGGATGCCATGGCGACCGAGAAGTTGTCTGAGGGTATCCGCAAGTTCGCTGCCGATGCCGTCAAGTTGGAGAAGATCCTTGAGGAGAAACTGTCGCACTAAAAGAGTTGCTTACTGAGGAGGGAAGAACAAGAACCTGAAGAAAACCAATGAAAACCGCAACAGATCTGCTATGTCTCATCAACCTAAATGCATGGATGCATTGTAAATAAAAGCATATTACAGCATATTACAGCGTATTGTCATTGTCTACCTGGGGCCATCCCCCAAGAAGAGGTATCCCCAGTGGTCCTCAAATGGTTCTGTTCGCAGTGCGGCGGGGAGGACGGGAGAGAGTCAAACTTAGGGGATCCAAGTCAAGTCGTCTCTTGAACGCATCTGTGGAGCTCCTTTGCGGCGCCACCAGCACCCATCTGTTGTTATCTTCACCCTCCCGCTCCCACATTTCTCTCTCTCTCCTTCTTTCTCCCTCACCACAATCACTCCAAGCAAAATGCCCAGATTATCCCAATACCAGCAGGACCTCTGCGATGCCAAGATGCTCGTCGCCTTCACCGGCCTGGACTCTGACGAAGAGGCCTTCGAAGAGGCCCTCGAATTCTACGCCCTCCTCAAGTCCTACGGCAGTCCCTCCACTGTGCGCCTCTCCCAAAAGTTTCGCCCAAGCAGTTCCTATTTCACAACTACCTTCACGACCCTCCCCGAGAACGACTTCCGTGCCCTCTTCCGCACCTCCAGACAAGGGTTTGCCAAGATCCTCAAGCAAATCCAGGACCGACCTGTGTTCAAGAACAAGCCGAATTACCCACAAACGGACCCGGCCCACCAACTCGCCGTCGCACTCGCCTGCTTCGGTGCATGTGGGAAGGAGGCGATGCTTGCAACGATGGGGGCGAAGTTTGGGATCGCACAAGGGACGATGGAGCTCTATACGAACCGTCTAATCACGGCGCTATTGGAAGTCGAGGGAAATTGGTTGCGGTGGCCCGAGGAGGAGTCTAGGGAGGAGCATGGGCAAGCAATGAGGAAAGAGGGGTTTCCGGGGTGTGTTGGGTTCATGGATGTTACCAAGATTCGTCTTACGCAGAAGCCGGCCGGTTCGTTTGACTGGTTTGATGAATACTGCGACAAAAGTGGAAGGTAACCACGGTGCGAAAGAACCTTTAGAGAACAACTACGAGCGAGGACCATGCCTTGCATCCGTCCAGCAGGACTGGAGCTGATATCCTTTCCTTTTCGTTTGTACATACAGAGCCTCTATCTGCATACAGATCGTCAGCGACATCAACAAGCGCATCATCTACTATTATATCGGCACCCCCGGTTCAATCACCAAAAAAACCGTCTTCGCGCGCTCCACTCTCTGCAAGGAACCCGACCATCACTTCGCTCCCGGTGAGTATGTCCTCGCCAACTCTACCTATCCAGCCCTACTGACCTGTGTCCCAGCCTACAGTCGATCGAACGGACTCGGACGAGGCTTTTAACAAAATTCTGGCACGATCCCGTAGGCGCGTTGATGTCTGCATCGGCAGCCTAAAGTCTCGCTGGCGGTCCTTACAAGAGACGCGACAGCGAATTCGATACAACGACGATATGAAGGTCTTTTTTGAATGGGTTAGGGCATGTTGTATACTCCACAATATGCTGTTGCGCCCAGGAGATCCTTGGGTCGATATTTTCCTCGATCAAGAGGGTCCAGATCCAGAGCTAGAACCGCAGCCACAGCCAGAGCTAGTGGGGGGCAAGGTGCAACCGCAACAGCCTAGTACAGACGATGAACTGCAGTTCCGGGAGAGCCTGAAGAAGACCACGCTCGAGACGAATCATGCACGCGGGAAACTTCCAGCACTCGCGGCCGCAGAGAGGGTCATCAGACAACCAAAGCTCAAGGCTGTGAACAGGATCCAACTCTTGAAGGCCCAGAAGCAGAGTACGCGCAAGACAAAGTCTGCAGGAGGCAACGTTCCAGCGGTCGCAGAAACAGAGACAGAGGCACAGATAGAAGCAGAGAATACTGATGGCCTGGCAGAGATCCAGGCAAGGGATCCGGAGCAGTTTCGCGAGGCATTGAAGGAAGTCGTCCTCAAGACCAATCGTGCACGCGGCGCTTTACCCGTAGCTCAATAACTGGCGGGCATAAAGAGGGCTTGAGAGGTCTTTTTTTTTTTTTTTTTTTTTTTTTTTGCGTGGTTTAATATACGAGGATACTGGCCTTGAGAAATCGACCAGCCAAATCAGCCAAATATCTTTTGTATACCGGGTAATTCATATTACAAAGAGGTACATACCGCGAGCTTCTTCTTCAGGCAATAGTAATAGCAAGTAATAGCAACAATGCGCACACGCAAAAAAAATATTGATAAAACAAGAACAAACGATGCAGATGTATTTGTTGTAGCGATTTTTATTTCATAAATTACAAGACCATTGAACGGGATGGTTAAACATATTGAACAAGAAAGAGAGAAAACTCAGGTGAACGCTATATAGCCCTATAGCGATGTGGGGATAGGAATGAGATGCCTCATCCGCTCGACCTTGACCTTCAGGTACTTGTCCAATTCTTTGCCCTTCACGATCTTGTTCTCGACCGCACCCTCCTTGACCTCGAACTCGCCCTCGGTACCTTGTTGAATGGCCTCCCAGGACTTGGGCATCATCGGCACCCTCTCGACCACGCGGATCGAGCTATTCTTCTCGACCTGTTCGATCTTGTCCGGGTTGTTGGTCAGCAGTCGGATCTGGTCCAACCCAAGGTCCTGCAGAATCGCCTGTGCAACTTCATAAGTGCGTTCGTCCGCGCCATGGTTCAACAGCAAATTCGCCATCACAGTGTCATATCCAAGGTCTTGTAAGTTGTAGGCCCTAAAAAAAAAAAAAAAAAGGAGGGACAACGGCCGCGGGTGGAGTGGTTAGCATTCAGAAAGAAAAAAAAAAAAAAAAAAAAAAAAACAGTTGGTGGCGTATGTCTCTTTGTGCTGTCTCCTCTCCGGCTGAATATTTCCGTGCTCCACAAACTAGAAGCGATCACCCGCATTGACTGCCTACTATCCCGACCAACCAGCTGCAAGAATTAAATAAATATTCACATGGGTGCCTTCCTTATCCCGCACGTACACACACGACAACCACAACCGCTATGACAAACATGGGTTGGAGAAACTGCTAGCAAAAAAAAAAAGAAAAACAACAACAAGAATAACTCAGCATTACTTACTTGAGTTTCTCGCCGAGACCAATGCCACGTCCCTCTTGGCGCAGATAGACGACCACTCCACATCCTTGGGCCTTCATCAATCGGATCGCTTCGTCCAATTGCTCGCCACAGTCGCACCGTGCCGAGTGACCAATCTCGCCCGTGAAGCATTCCGAGTGAATACGGACCAACGGCGCCGCCCCTGCCGACGCAACTGAAGAAGCCATCGTTGATGTCGTCGACATGGACGCTTCAACCTCAGTCGTCGTTGACTCCATAACCGTGTCCTGATCCTTGTCGAACTCTACGACGGTCTCGGTTGTCACTGTCACTGTTGCTGTCGCTGTCGCTGTTGTTGTCGCCGTTGCCGTCGCAGTCCTGAAAGGCCCGCTCGGCGGTTGCTGATCTGCATCAACCATATTCTGCAGACGACCCGTATAAGCACCTCGTCTAAGTCGGTCCATCTCCGTCTCGTTCGGCTGAACTCTATCCAGAGTCCGGCTTCGGATCGCATCCCCAAACACAAACGCCAGATGCTCCTTCTTGTCCTGCTTGTTCTCGTAGATATGCAAAAAATACTCGGATCCATCGGGGGTCGGGATCCTTGCTCGAGCGGCGCACCAGGCCAAGGGGTCAGCCTTGTCCTCGACCTCGTCCTTGTCTTCCTTGGACGAAGCAGCAGTACTGGTGTTAGTGCTGCTGCGCAGGATGGACGCTGGAGTGGTCGAGGGGACGTTGGACGGGTACTGTTTCTGGCTGAGGACGGTCAGGGGCGGGGTTGCAGGAGGGGTGTTTAGCAGGGTGAGGGGATCGATCTGCGCAGACATACGCCGAGGAACGGGCGTTTGCAAATCGACCGGGGAGGGTGAGGTCGTGGAAGCCGAAGAGGGATGGGTATCTGGAGAGGTGTCTTTGTTTTTACTGCTGGCGGTGGTGGTGTGAGTGTGCGAGGGAGCCGTGTAGGGCTGTTGACGGATAGGATGGTGTGAGGAAGGGTGGTTGTGGTGGCCATGGCTATGGCCGTAGTGTGCGTGCGAGTGAGTGTGCTGGTGACTCTTAAAGAAGAAGGGATTCATGTGGTCGATGGCGTTCCTGGGGATGTAGCCCTGGTGGTGCACAGCGATGGGAGCAGCCTCGTTCATGGAGATGTCGCAGGCCATTGTCACTCGATTGATGAGAGCGGGAGTGGAGACGAAGAGAGGATGAAAAGGAGGAGGAAGAGAGGAGGGGGGATGAGAAAGTACACACTCACACAAACTCAGTCAGTCAAAGAAGAGGATGATGGGACAGAGAGAAAGAGAAAGAAAAAAGAATGAAGGAACACCGCCCGGGTTATGAACATACGCTCAACCCGGCGGAATCCATTATTCGATCGGCTCACCCATTCCATCTATCCACATAATCCACATAATCCACATACATAGACTGACACTCCCCCCCTCCACGCCACACACCACACCGTCCCCTCCCATTTACTTCCTGCAAGTAATAAGAGAATAAGAGTGCTTGCTGTACACAACACAACCCCCGGATGGAGGGGGGAAGTGTGTGTGTGCGTGCGGCTTTATCTCTGGGATCTGTGGGGAGACTATCTATGCTTGTCCTTGTGGGATAGTAAATCCGGTCGTGCAATTGAGGAGTGTAGATCGGGTGTCGTGCAATTGGGGAGTGCCGTGCAATTGAGGAATGTAATGTGTCGTGGGGGTGCCTGATCGCATTTGCTGTACGTGTGTTTTCACACATACACACACATACACACACACCAAAAGCAGCGTCTGCAGTCCAGTCCCGATCTCTTCTTTGAATTCAATTCCTCCCCTCTCTCTCTCTCCCCTCCTTCCATCTTCCTTCCATCAACCCACGCACCCAACCAACATCCAACATGACCCGCTTCGCTGCCATCTCCCGCCCTCTCGCTGCTGCTGCCCGTGTCCAGGTCGCTCGCTCGGCCCTTGCCACCCGCTCTGCTGTCCAGAGTAAGCCCATACTTAATCTCTTCGGCAATCGAGTCCTCCCTCCCTCGGTCCTCCTTCCCCCTCTCCCTCGTCTACGCAATCGATCAACTCTACGATGCATAGGACATCTCTGACCATCTCAACCACAACATGGACGACTACAATATTGTATCATCAATACGACACAGCGCCGTCTGTTCTTGTCCGCAAAGGACACACCTGGATGACCGACGACACATGCGTTTCGGAAAAGTCGCGGCTAGGATTTATTTTATTCGCTCCCTAATTTTTTCGCGCTTGTTCAGGAGAGGGATCCCTTTTGTCGATTCGTGCGAGGAGAAACGCGCTTTACGCTGCCGGAAATGACTCTTCATCCAACCAACCAACCAACCAACCAACCAACCAACCAACCAACCAACCCAAAAAAAAAAAAGGCTGCTCATGGAATCATCGCCAACAGAATGCAGCTGTTCATTGCTTGAAGGCACACTTATCAGAAGTGAGATGAAACCTTGTCCGGAAGAAGCAGGAGCTCCGAAACCTGCTTTTGGATGGCCCCAATGTTACGCCACTCTTTCATGCTTATTTAACTGCAAAAAAAAACACATGTGCATCCTACACAGGATAATGGCCTCGGAAGGAGAACGAGAGGGCGGGAAAACGAGAGAATCACGACAATTATAACGCGTTTCCTTCTCTCTCTTGTGTGTGTGCGTGTATTTTACTAACCCCCCGTTACAATGTTCATCCATATCTTTGGTCTCTTTAGTCCGCCACTACTCTGAGCACCACGAGGAATCCTTTGAGGACTTCACCGCCCGTTTCGTCAAGTTCTTCGATAACGTCGACGATCTCTTTGAGCTCCAGCGTGGATTGAACAACGCCTTCGGATACGATCTCGTCCCCTCGCCCTCCGTGATCGAGGCTGCCCTCAAGGCCGCCCGTCGCGTCAACGACTACCCTACCGCCGTCCGTATCTTTGAGGGATTGAAGGTCAAGGCTGGCTCCGAGGCCCTTTACAAGCAGTACTTGGATGAGTTGGCCCCCCTCAAGACTCAATTGGGTGTCGAGACCAAGGAGGAGCTCGGCTTTTAAGATACTTTTAGAGCATCATAACTAAAAGGAAGCGAGTTTGAAAAAGGACAAAAAAACAAAAAGAAAAAAGAGAAAGGAAGACGAATGGACCACAGGAAAGAGGAAATCTGAATCTTTATATTATTATTGCGTTTCTCTTTTCTGCTTTTAACGCTGCTGCGTGAATGAACAACAAACAATTCCTCAGCACATCGATACAAGGACCCATTCTTATTTTTTTTTACTTTACTTTTCTTTTTCTTTTTTTTCCTTTTTGTGCTTTTGATTGTCATTGGAATAACAAAAAAAGATAGAAACAACCGAATAAAAAAAATACATTACTGCTTTACATCCTTCATCTTTATCATTAAAGTCGCGTTGTAGTTCATGTCTTCTCTCAGGATCTGTCGATCGTTTTTGCACAGCCAAAAAAAAAAAAAAAAAAAAAAAAAAAAAAAAAAAAGAGTAGAAAGACAAAAAGGCGGCTGTGCTTCCTTAACAAGCACACAAAGCGACAATTAACAACATTCCATCGGACCAAAAGTGTTAAAGAATGCATAGAGGTTTTAATGATATGAGTATTGTGCATATGTGTGTTCCCTCCTCGCCACTGCCCATCCATAGTCTACAGAAGAAAAGAAAAACATGAATTATAAAAAAAAAGAAAGAAAAAAGCGGAGGGTGCAAGAAGGAAGGAAGGAAGTCCGGAAGCCAAAAAGAACAAAAAAACAACAACAGTCGATATAACGGCGCTATTCGTCGTTTTAGTGCTTCTCCTTCTTGTCCTTCTTGTCCTTCTTTTCCTTCTTGTCCTTCTTCTCCTTCTTCTCCTTCTTGTCCTTCTTCTCCTCATCGTCCTTCTTCTCCTTCTTCTCCTTCTTATCCTTCTTCTCCTTCTTGTCCTCCTTCTTAACCTTCTTGCTCTTCTCGCTCTCGTCCTCCGACTCGACCTTGCGCTTCTTGCTTGATTCTGATGCCGACTTCATCGTCACATCCGCAGCAGTGTTGTACGATGACGAGGCCACAAACTCGTGCTTCTTCTGGTTGTTCTTGGCGTTCGCTGCGTTCTTGCGATCAGCACCGTTGCTCTTGCCAGAGTGACCCTCCAACATCCTGAGGCGGGCCTCGATCTTGCCACGGTTCTCAATACCGAGATCGGGTGTGTCTGTTTCACCGAGGGCATCGACCCTGATTGAGAGAGCAGCCTTGGTCGCAACCATACGCGCAATCTTTCCCTTCATCTTGGGGCCTGCCTGACCGATCAATGAGGCGTGGTAGATCAGACCGTACTTGGGTGTGTCGTGCTTGGTCTTCAAGGCCCGGAACAGAGCCTTCTCCGCACCGAGGATCTGGATCGTCGAGGCTGGGTGCTTGGCCAGGGTCATCAACGAACCCGCATGGGCAATCAAGCGGGCACCGACCAAGTCACCGACAAGGGCCGTCAAGTTGGGCGCGATAGCGTTCATGCGGTTCTTGAGGTATTCGTACAGCTGGGTGCGGTATTCGGTAATGGAGATGATCTGATCGCAAAGCGCGTGAATGTTATCCAAATCCTCCTCCGAAATCTCCGTTCCCATCGAGATCTCAGAAGCCTCCTTGACCTCCTGTTCGAGCTCCTCTGGAAGAATATCCGACAAGTCGGTCGACGAGCAGTTGGCGCGGAAGCCCATCTTCTTCACGACCTTGGCATAGGCCAGGTTGTCGACAATCAACCTGGTCATCTCGGGGAAGTGCCAGCCGTACCATTCCTTGACACGCATCGCATACGTGTTCAACTCCTTGTCGAGGTCGTCCAGCAGACCAATGGCCTGAACGATCATCGTGTCAACTTTGTCGGGAGAGAACTTGAGTTTATAACGGGACAGAGAGTGAGACAGACCCAGGACCATGGCCGACAGATCCGAGGATGACAATCCGGAGAGGAGCGACTCCAACTGCGTACGGATACCACGGTAGAGATCGAGAGTGGTCGAGTCAGAGACGACCTTCATGTTCAACTTCTTGGCAATAGCACCACCTATTGTGAAAAAAAAGTCGGTTGGTCAGGTCAGCATCAGGCTTAAAAGGTCCATTCTTTTCAATCAATAGGCAACAACAGCCACAACGTCCTTGAAACTTACCAAGCTTGGCGTCACCGACAATAAGCGACTCCTTCTTCATCTCCTTCTCGCTAATCTCCTTCGACAAAAACTCCTTCAAGTTCTTGGAGAGCTTTCCCTCGACCAAGGCAGTGACAGCGGACAAGGCATCGGTGGTGTTCTCGAACTTGGTGAAAGCCCTCAACTTCACACTATCAAACCACAGAAGGTAAATAAAAAAAAATATTACGCATTGTTAGACATGCCCAGGTCGCATAACGAAGTAATTGGCTACTAATATGCCTCAAATGAAGGGGGATGGGTGTTGACGAAAAGGTGGTAGGAACCCATCAAAGCCAGGCAATTAGGACACATCAGTCCGGGATAGCCAAACAGACTGGGGAAACAGACCAAGAAGAAGTGTGACAAACTGACAGGCAAAAGAAAAAAAAAAACAAAAGCGTGCGCACATAAAAAAAAAAAAAGCGAATGATTCAATCAAGACCAAACAGTTGACTCTGGTGCAATGATTGAGTGTTGCTGTTCTGGTCTCTGCTGCCGGAAGAGGTCGATGGGAGGGTATTGCTTGTTGTTGGGGTATGTTCTCTGAAGCAAAATGTCGAGGGATCTTACGTCTTGTTGGCCTGCTCGGGGGTCTCAAAGCTTTTCCAGATAGAATCGGGCTTCTCAAGCTTGCCGTCATCCAGGAGGGTGAACAAAGCATATCCCGCGGGAGTTTCGTAAAGGACCAGCATTTTCTGTATGTGATTAGAGGGATGTCGGTCGAGGAGAAAAGGATGCTGGAGAGTGGGATGGTGGTGGAGGAGGAAAAAAAAAAAAAAAAATTAGGGCTGATCAACAAACACTTTCTATTTTGGCTGGCGTGTTTACAATTTTTTTTCTTTTTTATTTTCGGGCAGTCACTTTAGCTGCATCAGTTAAGGGGAAGTACCCATATTCAATATTCAATCGTGCTGTACTATACAAAAAAAGGGTGTCGGCCTTGATGAAGAAAAACATTGGTGTTTACGAGTAGAGGTCGTCGTCAGCGGTGCTATCCTGCCCGAACGCTGCGTTTGTCTCGGCCTGGGCTGGCGCCACCGAGCCACCGACTCCGCCCTCAGGGAACTTGAACGTGTTGAATCCGCGCGAGTTCTGCAAGTTCTGCGCAAACATCTCATAACGACGGATATCACTGTCCTGGACAGAACGACGCGCAAACTTCATGGCCTCTTCGAAATGAGCAACCGTGAGCTCGGGAACTGCATCCTCTTCATCCTCATCCATTGCCTCCTCCTCGCCGCGTTCTTTGCGCTCACGCTCCCTGCGGATATCGGCCTCAATGTTTTCGCGGATAGCAAGCTTGCAGGCACGTTGGCAAATCTCCGTCAAATCTGCTCCAGAGAATCCATGGGTCGACTTGGCAATGAAGCTAAGATCAATATCGGCCGAGACAGGGGATTTGCGAAGCGTAGACTTCAACACAGAGAGACGCGACGCCTCATCTGGAAGGGGAATGTAAATCAACTGGTCCAAACGGCCAGGACGCAGCAGGGCACCGTCGATCTGGTCGGGTCTGTTGGTGGCACCAATGACAAAGACGTTCTTCTTGGCGTTCATTCCGTCCATCTCAGTAAGGATCTGGTTGAGGACACGATCACCGGCACCGCCAGCATCGCCGCCGCTATTACCACGGGCCTTGGCAATTGAATCCAATTCGTCAAAGAACATCACGCAGGGTGCGGCGGCACGAGCCTTGTCGAACACGTCGCGGACATTGGCCTCGGACTCTCCAAACCACATAGTCAAAAGCTCAGGTCCCTTGATCGAGATAAAGTTGGCCTGGCACTCGTTAGCAATGGCCTTGGCCAAAAGAGTCTTACCGCATCCAGGGGGTCCATAGAAGAGAACTCCACGGGAAGGCGACATGCCGAACTTCAGGAACTTTTCGGGATGCTCGACGGGGTACTGAACAGTCTCCTGAAGTTCCTGCTTGACCTTTTCCAGACCACCGACATCGTTCCATGTCGTCGTGGGAACCTCGACCACAGTCTCGCGAAGGGCCGATGGGTTCGAGACGCCCAAAGCATAACGGAAGTTTTCCATGGTAACAGCCAGTGAATCCAGAACCTCAGCATCGATGGTCTCGTCGTCGAGGTCAAAGAGGTCCATCTTTTCACGAATCTGCTGCATGGCGGCCTCAGAGCACAAACTAGCGACATCCGATCCGACGTATCCGTGGGTCTCAGAGGCGATCTGCTCCAAATCGACATCGTCATCCAGCTTCATATTCTTGGTATGGATGCGAAGAATCTCGAGACGGCCGGTAGGGTCTGGGATACCAATATCGACCTCGCGATCAAAGCGCCCGAAGCGGCGGAGGGCAGGATCGATCGAGTTGGGGCGGTTGGTAGCAGCCATGACAACAACGTTCGAGCGAGCCTTCAATCCGTCCATGAGCGTCAACAGCTGCGAGACGACACGCCTTTCGACCTCTCCGTTGGTCTTTTCACGCTTGGGGGCAATCGAATCAATTTCGTCGATGAAGATAATGGCGGGACTGTTTTTCTCGGCCTCCTCGAATGCCTTGCGCAGGTTGCTCTCACTCTCTCCAGCCATCTTGGACATAATCTCAGGTCCGTTGATCAAGAAGAAAAAGGCTCCCGTCTCGTTGGCGACCGCACGAGCCATTAAGGTCTTTCCTGTTCCAGGGGGTCCGAACATCAGAATTCCACGGGGAGGCTTGATACCGATCGATTTGAAGAGCTGAGGATGGCGCAAGGGAAGTTCGACCAACTCACGGATCTGGGCCATCTGTTTGCGGCATCCTCCAATGTCATCATATCCGACGTCGGCAAGATTGGACTCTTCATCCTCGCGCTTGATAGGCTCGCCCTCGCAGTGGATGACGGTATCTTGAGCGACCTACGATCCATGAAGATCGGAAAAAGAGGGAGTGGTTAAGGAGAGAGAAAACCACTGCATTAATTCCGGAGCCATTCAGCAAGCTTAGTTATCCTCGCTCATACTGTATTGCAAAAGGGGTTCCCTGCTCCGTAACATCAATGATAGCCGGACACTTACAATACAATAGTCGGCGGGATCAGTCTCAACGACCTTGAATTCAACAGCCCTCATACCACCACGAACGAGGAATAAATCTCCTTTGCGAACAGGTCTGTAGGCCTCCAAGAAGTATGGCTTCAGGTAGACTTCGAATAGATTTCCAGTGACACCCTCAACGGTGTCGTCGATGGGCAGGACGTGGATGCGCTTGCCGTACTTAATGTCGGTGCAGGTGTGAAGTGAGACAACATCTCCGAGACGGACGCGAAGGTTGTTGCGGACAACTGCGGCATGTCGAAGAATGATAAAGAACAATTAGTGTCAGCGGATCTGATCTTAGAGCCACTCACTGATCAGCTGCGGAAAGATGCATGATGCCGGGTTTCTCTGCTCACCCTTGTTGATGCGGACCTTTGAGTCCTCAACGCTATCGTCAGCCAGCACAATGAGAACAGTATCACGACGCTTCTTTCCCTTGACGAGGACCATATCTCCACGGAAGAACTGCAGCTTTTCCATGGTGGCGGTCGAGAGCGCGAGGACAGAATTGTCGTCGTTGGTGGCATCGTCGACAATTAGCTTGTTAGGGGCGCTCTTTTTGCGAAGAATAGCGGTGGCGGGATCGTGCTCCGGGTCGACATCAGGTGCAGTGATAGAGGCATTCTCGCTATTCGTACAAGCAGGTGCTTCGTTAGTGTTGAACAATAGAGACACCTTGCACTTGCGTATGCTACACACCAATATCGAAATATCCAACTTACACAAGCTTGCCCTTGGACTTGCTACTGCTACTGTCGGCCATATTGTGCTATATGTATGGTTGTTGTCTTGAAGAGAGTTATATGAATGATGCGGTGTAGCTCAAGGCAACAGAATGAATGAGAAAAAATTGGTAGAGACAAAAGATGCGAGTTGAATGGAATGAGGTGCGTACGCGTCACTTTTTATACCGGCCCCATTAGCCAGTAAGAGCGCAGGAAAGGGAGTGCGCAGGCACGGCTTCGCCTGGAACCACAAGGAACAAAAAAATATGCTTGAGAATGACAATAGATGCATTGCATAGCTCTTTTATGGGCCCTAGCATTACCCCATAGGAGAAACAGGAGAGCCCACTGTCCTTGGGATGATTCTGGTGCCTTCGATACCCTCATTGGCATCCGATTTGTCATCCGGTCTTGTTCCTGGTACACACTGTGGACCTGCTCTATTGATGAGATAGCGATCAAATAGTCTACCTGGCGTGATGACCTTAGTCACATAGACACCTGGGCCCCGGCTACTTTACTGAAACAATGAAAATGGATTCCGGCGGCTCCACAGAGGGCGTCCTATAGACGAGAAGGAAGGGCGCGTTTCCTACGACCGAGTGCAAATGCAGGATACAGGGATGTGTCAACGTGCTTTCATATCTTCGGGCCCGACCCATCCCATTCCATGGGTGCACGATAATTGCCTCAGCAACAACAACAACAACGCCATTGTCTATCTTCATACTCATAGGGAGCAATAATGATTTGCGGTTGCGCTCTCACACTCTCACAGTCTCTATCTCACACACTTACTCCCTCTCCCCTCCTCAACAACACCTTCCTGTTGCTCTGATTCACCCTTCGAGAAAAGAAAAAGAGCGCCCATTTCTCATCAACCTCCCTCCCCATTATCTTTTGTCAATCCACAACAACAACAGTGATCATCATCCCCTTCTCATCTATTCCTGACAAATCAAACAAAAAACAGAGCACCATGGAGGCACACCATGTGCTCAACCCGTGGCAGCAACAGCAGCGACACCAAAAGCCCCACGACCCATACAACATCGCTCCTTCCAACACCTTCCCTCCTCCTGACACCTTCCCTTTGACAGATGCGGAGACTAAATCCTTCGATGACTTTTTTCAAGACCACAAGAAAGTTCTTTATCAGTCCCAGCGTCTGCTGGAGCAATTGAAGCTGCAACAGAAACTAAAGCATCAAAACAACACTCAGGACCGGCAGGAAGAACACTCTGAAGGCGACGAAGACGGAGAAACAGACAGTCAAGGCACGGCCTGGAGTCAACTGGGCATGGACTCGCCTCTGAACCAGTCTTCCTTGACACTCGCTGACTCCACCACTGTGCTATTCCTGTCTGATCCTGGCTCCGCACAAGAGGTAAACCCATGCAACCCAATACGGCTCCCAACGCGCCAATCATATCTCCGACTAGGACATTCGCATTTAATATAACGAGGCGAGCAACAATGTCGGGCTATTATTACGGGAGCGCCCATCTATTGTGTACCGACACAAAGGGAACACATAGTTCAGCCCATGTGGAGTCAAGAGTCTGCTCGCTCTTGTCCATGCTTTGCTTTGCTTTACTTTGCTCCCGTGTCCTGTCACACCTTTCTGTCAGCTTTTATCCAGTTTACTGTCCGCTTTCTTGACCTTGGTCTCTCCACAACTTCTCTTCATCGATCAATTGCAACGTCTCGTCTCACTCCGTCACTACCACCTCTCGTCATCACCTGCCTTTTCATTGGTATTAATCCAGCATTGCAATCGTCCATCTTTGACCATAGGGAGATGTGTTGGAGACCCTGGTTCACACGCTTCAGTCCGAAGTGAAAGATACGCGGGCCACTGTCTTTGAACTCGAAAGCCGCCTGGATCTGTAAGTTATGCAAAAGAGATGACACAGCAAAGCAATAGATGAAAAATGGCGGTCTGCAATCAGTCTCACCAAGAGCTGCTCTATTTCATGCTATGCAGGGCCGAACATTCCAACCGATACATCGTGGAAGAGCTGAAGATGCTTCTTGCAGAGTAAGTACTGACAACAGATAAACATGGTCTATTGGATATTTCTCTATCCTCCCCCTTTTTACTTTGGGCTGCATACACAGTCAGTACACAGTGGATTGGCAATGACAAAGCGTGAATGGGGCATTAATAAGAGGAGTGGCATGAGGGAGTAAATGTGGGCGAGTGCGTAATGTGCTCTTGTTGGGGCCTTCTGTGCGACACACACATACACTTCCACTCCATCCAATTACATGTTTATATTCCTGTCTACTTTTGCTTGGCCCTCTTGGGTTGAGCCCTTCTCTCCATTCCGGCCAAGGAGAAAATATCCAAGAAAATCTGCCGCATGTGCCTGGCACACAAATCACACGTCTAATATTGAATTCAATCTCGCTGCCGATGGACTGTGCCAGCGACTGGTTGGCCCCAGCGTGATTACGCGCCCTACGATATTGCTCTTATCAGCACCCACATGGATGCCCAGCCAGTGCAACCTCTTGGCATCTGTTTGGAATCAACACTAATTGGACCTTATAACTCCTTCTTCTCCACTTCTCCTGATACACTTTTCACGACTTCATTAACATCCTCACATACAATGACTACTCGGAAACGCACCCGATCACGACGACCACATAGTGCCGAGGTGACCCTATGCACAGCAGGGCAGCCCAGCGGCAACGACCCTTCGCCATCCGCTCACAAGAAGGGTGCTCTCAGTGACGAGGACTCGAACATTGTTTACAACCGCATCTGTGTGGCTCTGCAGACACTGATTGATGAGGCACAGCTGGCCCTTCAGAAAAATCCATCCGCAAAGCAGGCGATACCGAACCCTATCGACGACATTCACCCAACACCATTGAAACTGACTGAAGAGAACAAGGCGCTGGACGAGGCAACTATGCGCAGTCGTTTGCAGGACAATTTTGATCCAGAGCACAACCTAGCGCGCCGCAAATCTCCCAGGAGTTCGATCACGCTTCTGGACTCCGAGAAGATCCATGACAACGCATCCTATCACGATCTCACAACCTGTTCGCCTACTTCATATTACTCAGCCACGGGCGAGGTCTCGCGGATATACTGGAAGCAGAAACACGAGGAGCAGCATGATCGATACAGGAAGTCGAGCCACAGACTGACATTGGAGCTGGATAGACGATTTCATAACCTTACAACGGATTCTGATGACTCTGAAGCTAGTTCCGTCGTGTCTCGACGCTCGAGGTCTCATGTTTCATCATCTGCGCAGTCATCTACTCCGTCAACACCAACGACACCAACACAACCACTCCAGGGCATCCTACGGTCATCCAAGAAGGACGGAGCAAAGAAGGAGCGGCTCAAGAAGAAGTACCAGGTGCAGTTCCTGAATGCGGATATCCCTGAATCAAGGCATCGAGATATAGCAGTGTCAACCGCAGTTTACACCGACAAACAACAACTACAACAAACACAGCAGCGACAGCCTCAATATACCAGTAGGAGTGTTGGGTCCACACGGTCTCGAGGAGTGATACTACAGCTCTACGACCTCTGGCAGCACACCTGGCTGCGGACACGGATCATGCATGTGATCACAGGATCGGTCGAGATCGTTATCATCATCTGGGTCGTCGTTAAGGCCAGTCGGTTCACCCTGACCTGGCTTGGCTTCCAACCTACGAGCGTGACCCATTGGATCACATTCATTTACGGACATCGCGACAGTGCCGGTGCAGGAGCCAAGGAGCTGTATGCAAAGATCCGGAAGGATGGGCTACAAATGCGTCAGTTCAAAGCATGGAGTCGCAAGGAACCCGAGGCTCTGATCGAAGACTTTGTTGCCGGAGCCGCAGCCTCAAGCGGCTTGATCTCACCCTCAAAGATGGTCTATGGTCCCGCGAAGAGGGCCGTGGCCCATGCTGTAACGGGCATGGCACTTGCGCTCCTGTCCGATGGCGCTCGACGGCTTGTCAGGAAACTCTAGATACTTCTGGCTGACTGACTGGCTGGCTGGTTTTTCCTTTCCTCTCCCGCTTTCTTGCTTGTATATAATTCCTTCCTTCCCAACACTCTCCATACACATACACATTCATACACCCGACAGCATACCCCCATCCATTATTCCCAAAGATCATTGCGATCCAATTTGAGTACAGCAGATATAGTCATGCAATCGTTGAAGGTTTATTCGAATAAATGATTACTTGTTGGACAATTGAGGGTTTCTAGAGCGGAGTGATACTATGCAGGGGATATGCACTATATCGTTAATGCAGGCGAGGGTAATGAGAGGAGAGGGATGGGATGCGCTGGTAGAAATGATAAATATGACGACAACTTTTTACAGCGCCCCGGCAGAGACCCAGAATCGTCTAGTAATAGACTCGTACCGATCAATGACACGTCCACCACTGGGAAAGTCCCAGCCATCCATGTAGTCCCCGTGGGTATGTCGGCCCCTGGATGTGTCGGTGACAGAATCCGAACCCACAACAGACTCAGGAGCACCTTGGATTTCGACGACGACCATCTGGACCTTAAGACGATAGAAGGCTGGGGGCACACGATCATGGATTTGCAAGTATTGGAATTTCGTCTCTGCAGGCACATTCCTCGCGAGGACAGACACGAGCTCAAGGGTCTGGTCCTGGACGAGCTCGACGAGGATCTTGGCTATGAAGTTCTTGGTGTTATCACGCAGGGTGCGATGTTGTGCCAGGTCGATGCTCTTGTCCATCATTAGGCGAAGTCGTGCCTGTGTGTATTCCAGCAATTCAGCGACGCGTTCGGGAATCTTCCATGCGAGGGTATAGGGAGCCATGGTATAGACCTTTTGATGGAGGCCGAACGTGTGCTCGAGTTCGATCGGCTTGACTACGTTGGGGTATTCTTGTCTGAGCTCGTCTGGGAAGAACTCGAGTGGCTGAGTTTCCCTATCGCCCGTGTAATAATCGTCGTCGTTGATGTCGTGGGCGATCTTTTCTGCAGACGTCGTCGTCGAGACTTGATCGGGTGCGGCTCGACGTGCCCGACGGGTAATGTTGATATCTGATCGCCGAAGAATCGACGGGATGTTCTTCGTCGTCGTCGTCGTCGTTTCTGCAGATGCGGTTTTCGGTGCTGCTGCTGCTGTTGCCGTTGTTGTTGTTGTTGTTGTTGCTACTGCTGCTGTTGTTGTTGAATTCAGAGCTTTGGTCTCAACTACAGCGGGCTGCTGGCTCAATCCATGATACAGTTCCAAGACCAGCATTACGGAAGCATCCTCGGGTATCTTGGAGGGTACCCAAACCTGGGCAGAACCTTTCCGGAAGGGTATAAATCGCTTGAGCGAGTGGATCTTTTTGTTGGTCCTGGAGTCGACGAGGATGATATCGACTGTTGTATCCTTGGGTAACCGTTTGGCATACTTTTTTGACCACCGTACGGATTCGACTGATCCTGCGTGCCAGACAGAGTTTGATTCAGGAAGGAGGAGCAGGGGTGGGTCCGAAGAGGGAATAGGGGAGGTCGTGGCGGCCTTCAATTGTCCTGTGTGCTGTTTGGAGGGTGAGCCATTGGTGTTCTTTTTGGACTTCTTTTTAGGCGACTTGTGTGTGAGGGAGGGGGTAGCCTTGGGGCGGTGCTTGGGGACTGAGGCGTGTGATAGTGACAGGGATGATTTTGATCGATGATTCGCAGGAAGGGCGTGTGTTGTTGTGGAGGGGAGGGAGAGGAGAGTGAGGGCTGCGACCATGCTCAAACTGAGCAGGACGACATGTTGTGTGAGCTTCATAGTGTTGGTGGTATCTCGATTAGGTCGCTTCTAGGGATTAGTGGAGCGGAGCGATACAGGTTTGGCCAGATTGTAATGAAGGATAGGGTAATGGAGGGAGTCGAAGGGGGAGGGGGAGGACGAGTGAGGAGCTATATGTACAGAAGTAGCAGAGACAAAGGGAGGTGCAAATGGACAACAAGGGTATGGAGGGAAAAAGACGAGGGAAGAGGGAGAAGGCGCTTGTGTATTTATATCACAATTCCTTAACTCATACTGCCGCAGGATATTCTGATATTCTTAGCTCAAATGTAAGCTAAACAACAACGCCTCTTTCTCTCTTGCTTGTCACCCATCCTCAAATTGCGAACTTTGTGTATCACATCGATCATGCCCTCACTCCCTCTCATCTAAACCTGCAACCATGCGGAGGACGATCAGAAAGGATCAAGCGATGTGGCTACAAAGTTCAATACTTCAGTCTTATAAACGCAAATGTACATGTACCTGGCGCCCTTTTCGATTCGTTAAAGGGGTTTGATTGGAGAACCGCACCGGCCAATTGGACTAGGCTCATATTAAAGAACCATACCACCATGGATGCCTGTCCCCGACTAGGCTATTCTTTTCTTTTTCGGGCCTGAGCAGTTGTCTTCATAAATGAATGCAGCCATAATAAAGGAAGAGGGGGAAGGGCCATTTAAAGAAGAGCTATAGTGGGTAAGCGAGCCCCAGGGGGGAAGGAAAGGGGGAATTGGGAAATTACACTTGATTGATAGATTTATTGGGAAGAGGATTGTCCAGCTGCCTGTAGCTTCGCTCCGACTGAATGGGACACTGTTCCTGCATAAGGAGTAGTGGGATGTGGGAGATGGTGGACTGCATGCAATTTGCATTAACACCATACCTCCGATAACTACATGTATATACAAACGAGATAGGTCTTGTTCTATTGACCCAGCGTGTTGGCTTTCCCGAGGAAAATGAGATACGAATGCATCAAGGTCCGTGTATCTTCGACAACAGAAGCCCTCCATGAGCTTGTATGTACATTCTTGAACCTTATGGAATATCCCTGTTTCGTAGTACTCAGGACTGGTTGCGAGAAGCTTTTTTTCTTTGGTACAATTGAACCCAGACGCTGTACAAATATACCAGTATGGGTAACCAAGATGGACCATAGACATCATGATGAACTTGGACTAGTGCGTGTTTCGTAGTTAGACCATTGATGATCGCTGAAGGAAGTGAGTTTGTGAGCCAATGTTTGGGTGAAGTAAGAAATATAAATTGCAATCTCAGCCGTAATTGCTTATGAGGTATCGTCTAGCCAATCAGCAGCTCAAGGACTGGGGAAGACGCGTCGACACATAGCCTCTATCCCTAGGATGGGGCCTAGGAGGAAGGTTCGCCCTAAGCCTGAGCAGCTATTGAGTGACCCAAAAGGGCCATGTAAGGCATGCGCCCTCTGCTGTCTGATTGGCCGACTGAACCGCATCCTTTACATGCCAGGGCTATTCTGCTTTTGCTATGCTATGCTTGCATGAGCTCCAATAGCTATTCTCCTTGATGGTAGCTAAGCCTGTGGATCCACACCACTCGCACCATATCTGGATGCTGCTCTTGAGTCGATTTCCCATGTTTGGAGTGCTGTCTGCAAATTTACTAAGCTGCTGTGCTTCAGATGACATAAAAATCGCTTTACTGCATGGGTACAAAGCGAAAGGATCGACTGTGGATGGTATGTGCGTCAGGTCCCCGTAATCACTCCAAAGCTAAAAAAACGCCACCAAAAAATGAGTCTTTTTTGCAGTACAGTCCTTTTGTCTTCCTTGGCGGATCGTGAACATCACTCCTCCCATCTTATTCGATCCACCTCAACCTATCCTTCCCATCACCTTCGATTCGCTCCTCCTCCTCCTCCTCAGACGCGTGAGCTAGGTAAAGAGGAAGATCGCATTCGCTATTGCATGCTTTTTGCGTAGGCACCTTGCCTGCACTCCGCGGGAGGAGCCCTTTTGCATTTGCATTGGCTCAGAGATCGCCTACACCACAACAACAGCAGACAAAGCAGAGGATCTGCATAGCCATACCCCACCGCTCATATGCACTGCTCTTAATGTGCTGACAAGTGAACATTTCTTTACATTCCATGAATTGAAACACCAGATCCTCTCTCTCCATTGTGTCATGCCGCCTAAGCGAAAGGCAGCCGACAGTGCTGCGACTAATGGCATCCCTGCCAAAGCAGCCAAGAGGCCAGCGACACGGGGCAAAAAGGCAGCAAAGGCGACCAAGGCCTCCATGACTATGGAGGACGAGGTATCCAAGGCAAGTCATTCATATTCCAACACTATCGCACAGTACTGTCTGTCCATCTGTCAGGCCCAATGGACATCAATACGGTGGCAAAGAAAGAACAGTCCCCCTTGCGCGAAGAAAGGGCTGTTCTTTATGTCCATCCAACAACAACCACTGCAGGAAAATCATTCCTTTGTTTCCCCCTCCCACCCACAACAAAACAGCGCAAACAACACGCACGACCCATTCTTTCTCTTCCTTCTATTCTTTCCGCTCTCCTGCCCTTCTCCTGGATATACCGAAAATAAACCCTCCACTAGAAACCCTCTCCACTACGTCCTACGAAGATACCTTCATATATACGCCACCACTCGAACGAACGCCAACCAACCACTAAGGAACTGGACGACCTCTTGAACTTGACTCAACACCATGGGGAATAAGAACAGCACCGCCAAAGAACACAATTACAGACCAAGAGGAGCAAAGATCGACATTACCACCACCGCAGGACCGACATTCCGTTCAGCGTAAGGGTCGTCCTCGCATCACGCTCAGAAGGAACTGTACCAACAATGGGGCGTGCCAACACCTCCCACGTGCAAGTGTGCATTTCCATTCCTCGTCTGACATACCCATTTGGCATGCTGAGTAGACTCAAGAATAGCGACGCTTTGAGCAGCCCATCAGCATCTAAACTACCAATTTCTACCCTGACCCTACAACCCTCAGCAAAAGTATGTCGCCGTTGCCCCTTTCGGCCTCTTTATCCTCCACTTGACCCACCAACTATACTACAAAGAAAGATTAGCACTGTGACACTGTCGACTGTGGCCCATGCTGACTCGTTATGCTGCTTTTCTTTTTAGAAATCCTTTGATCCCGACCGATGTTATGACTGGTTCAAGACGTACACAGGTGAATTGATCGGTGTTTGGACAGCATGAAAATCCCTCTACTAGACCGAGGCCTAACCACCAATGTCACGGTTCTTTTAAAATACGACATTGAAGGCCTTGACGAAGATTTCGATACGGATCAAATTGGACCTAACGGTATTGCAAAGCTTTGTGAGGACATTGGTGTCTCATTGGAAGCTGTAAGTTACTATTGTGTTTAGTTTCACATATTGCTCAGCGCATAGGGCTATTTGTTCCACCAATGCATTGTTGGCAACGGACCAGTCGTTTTGCACAGAGAGCCAACTAATTAATATCTACAATCCCCCTCCCCCTGCATATCTAGGTCGACATGTTGGTCCTGGCGTACCATTTGGAAGCTGACACGATGCGTAAGAAGGCGCAAGCAGGCGCAGCTTGGCTTCTTTTTTTTTTTTGTTCAAATGACAATGCCCTGTAGCATAACATCGATGCTTCTTTGCTAACAAGGTCCGCATTTGCTTCGCTTTCTTCTACTTTTAGCAATATTTACAAAGGATGAGTGGGCCAAGGGCATGAAGAAACTCGAGTAGGCAATTACAGAGCATTTATCGGTCGCGTTGAGTGAAAATAACTCAAGGATGTCCACCTGATGCCTAACATTTTTTATGTTTCTAGGATTGATTCAACAGAGAAGTTGAAGGCAGCGATGCCTGGTCTGGTGGCCAAGCTGAGAGATCCTCAACAATTCAAGGAGTTTTATCGTTACGTCTTTATGTTTGCTAAAGACTCTGAACAAAAGTGTATGCCGTTGGAGGTGAGTGAAACCGCTTAAATTCATTGAGAATGAAGTTCACGATGGTATTAAAGTGCTTCTGGGTTCGTACTGACGACCAAATGATTATGTTTACATTCTCATAGACTGCATGTGCGATGCTTCAGACCGTGTTGAAGGGAAGACCTCACGAGAAGCGTTTCGTGGAATTCTTGGAGGTAACAAGAACTGGATTCACAGATTTCTTCGGCATCCCATCCCTTTTTTTCCTTCAACATATCGCTCACGACAACGTCGTTCCAATATCTGTTTATTAAATATGCAGGCAAAGGAACCGGTCAAAGTTATCAACAAAGACCAGTGGTACAATTTTCTGGACTTTTCGGACTCCATAACTGAGGACCTCGCCAATTACGACGGTGCCAGTTCGGCGTGTAAGTGATCGGGACATTAGATCGATCTCTAATTTTCGTTGGTGGAACCGTGCACCAGTCAAGCAACAACCAAACTTACTACTATTTTCTTCATCGATGCTCTGCTTTCATTATAGGGCCTGTCCTTTTGGATGAATATGTCGAATGGCGGAATGAAGAGTCTTCTTGAGGGTTGCCTGGATTTGGATGCGCAACACAGTCATTTGGACATTATGTACAGGATTGATGCTGTCCGACAAACAAAGACGCAAAGACAAACAAGGCATTATGGCATTTGTTAAGCCGCTGTTGGTGTCCATCGTACAAGGCTGGAGATCCCTATGCAATTAAATAAACAACACGCAAACGATGCAGTAGGATGAAAGCAAAGAAAGCTGCTGCTTTTACTGCATTCTGGAAAATAGAATACCTTTTGTTGTCAAGAGTAGCTGAAGTAGGTCATGAACAAGATATGATGAATGCAAGTTTTATTTGCAGACAGAGCTGGTTTGAAAATAGATACATATTTATAAAGCTCCTTTCTTCTTTGCCTCGGATTGCGGGACGACATGAGACTTGCTAGGAGAAGACTTAGCAGGTCTTGGCAGTGACGGTGGCAGACTGGCAGAAGAGGACGTTGCCGTTTCCGTTCGTGGCAAGGACGGTGAGAGCAACGGGGACCTAATGAGATGAAGTTAAATGATAAGAAATGGCAAGGATAGTACTATAGCGTTAGAAGAGAACGATCCACGAGTCGAATACCATGCAGAAAAAAAGGGTGTAAAGATCACTTACGTTGGCGGGAGCAGTGGACTTGACGAGGACGCAAGCGGTGATGGAGGTCAAGGTGGTGGGGATGGGGCAAGGGTGTCCCTGAGCGGCCATGAGGGCGCACAGGTCCTGGTTATCGGTGTAGACGACACGTCCACCGTATCTGCCAGTGATGGCCAACTTGGCACCAGCGACGACGGGAGTCGAGAGGGTACCGGTACCGGTAGCGCAGACGTTCTGGTTGATGCACAGAGGGTAAGGCGCGATCGAGAAGGTGGTGATGGCGATATCCGTGGCACCGGTGGCGCAGTTAGTGAAGGGAACCTGGGCGTTGGCAACGGCGGCAACGAAGAGGGCAGCGACGGCAGCAATGAACTTCATGGTTGTAAAAGTAAGTGGTTTGTTTGTGAGAGAGGAGGAGAGGCTGGAGTGTGTTGTTGTAGATTGGGAGAACGAGAGGGGAGAGAAAGATGCGACCTTTTTATACGTGTCCTCCTCGTCCTCGGATCGTGTCCAGGACCGGCGCCTTGTCCCTTCTTCTCAGGTCATGCCATGTGTACTCGAAAGGATAGTGGTCTACACACACAGTGGTATACTGCCGAATGAACTGCAGCTGAAGGCTACAGTGAGAGGCACTAGTCTATTCTAGATGTTATATTGCTGCATTGTTATGGCACTACACACAGTTGTGTGCAAACGGGCAAGGAAGTGGAGTGAAATGGAGCACGATCGATATCTTCAGTCCAGTAAGTATATAGCATAGATTAAGGACGCGAGACATGTATGTTGATACACTAGCGAGTGGGGAGTGGGCGCGGGAGCGGCGGTGGGCTCAGATTGTGGAGCACAACACAGTTTGACCATCTTGTGGAGCATGAACCCATTTATTTTATTACAGTGCTCTGTCTGCATTGTCCTACTGGTCCGCATACGAAGGAGGATATGCTATTCTATCGACTTTACTCTCGCTCCATCGCCCGTTGTTTATTGTCCCTGGTCTGCATGTCCATTCCACCAATTCATCCCTACGCCTTCAGTCTCCTGAGAAAGAAAAACAACAACAAAGAGAACGCAACAAGAACGCGTCTTTGCTATAGGCGCGTGTATGGTCATTGCCGTCATTTGTTTACCAGCATAATAAAACAAGCACCGGCATGAGTACACTGGATCGATCATGCCTTCTACCCCACGTCTCCTATAAAGAAACCACTAACAACTTCTTTCTTGGTTCACTTTAGTGAAGGGGAAGTACGGGGGCGGAGGGTTACAGGACTCATCCGTAGGTTGTGAGCACGCACTTTGCCATGGTATTTCTCCCACACAACTTCCCCACCGCGAAGGGTGGGCGCAAAATACCTGCAGCGCCGAACATGTCGCATGCAGTTCTCACCATCCTAACGGTCGCTGGAACACGCTCGGCGCAAGAGTCTCAATCCTTTATGATACCCCTACTTCTCCGCCGCTATCCACTCTAACGATGAGTCTTTGCACATGCATCGTATAATTCCGCCGGCGGACTATATATACGCAATGCACCATCTAACGATTGTACTAAATCGCATATCTTCAGTGCAACCTTGGGCTACAGCGATTCTCTTTGTACCATCCTGTCTCAAATATCTCCAGAGGTGTAATGCAACACAACTGGTCCTAACACATCCTCGCCATCCATCGCCTCAACCTTTGCGCCGATTTTCTCTCGCGACCAAAAAGCCCTTTCTCACTTCTTCACATGCCAATCTTCAGCAATGGTTCGACATGGGGCAAAAGGAGAGGGAAGGAGGAGCGAACGGGGCTTTTTGTTGTTGCCCTTTGACAGCTGAGCTTGCTTTCTTGCTGTCCATGCGTAATTGGAATGACACCAATGTTGGCCATGGGCCTACACTGACTTGTCGAGTTGTGATTTGAAAACAACCAATGTGTGTTCTGTTCTATTGTTTGTAATTGAAGGTGCATGCCTCTGCTGCCTAGAACCCATTGTCCTAGGGGGCGCCCGTTCATAGTCTAGTTCGCAATCAGATCTAGCTCCACCACCACGACGAACTTGTGCAAGACAACATACAAACATCGTACGATGGTGGGGTGGGGGGAGCTGGTAGTGCATGGAAGAAAGCTGACGAAGCCAATATGATGTTTATCCTCAAGAGCACGGGGCGAAAAGCCTGGGCTCCACTTTCTATTCTTTTTTAATTTATTCCGTTGTTGTATCGCTGAACCCGCTGAACCCGCTGAACAGAATGTTTGTAACACACACGTCCACAAACGTATAAAGTATGGTTGTTTGCGCCCTTTGCGCATACGACTAAGTCTTTGTACCTCCCCCTACCCCCCCTTCAACGCCTACGGGGAGAGAACTTTATCATTGGCATGGGCGGAGGGAGAAGTTCACTTTATGAAACACATGCATATTCTACGAACGCATTCATCCATTCAGTTCATACAACACCACAGTACTCTTTATATATATTATATATATGAATGTGTATGTGTACGTGTTATGCTGCATGCTGACATCAGTTGACAAGCTCAACAGCTCGTCGTTCCCTTTGAAAAAGATAAAGAAAAGTGGTTTTCATATGCCTGCGCGTGTTTTATTGGGGTGATTTTTTTATTCCTTTGGCACCAGTACACATCAGATCCCTCTGCACGATGGTCGATGGCGCTGCGCGTTAGTTTTGATTACATCTAGACCGGATGTCTTTTCCGTTCTGCTTGATAGCATCAGATGATGTCTTTTCGCGTTGTCAAGATAAAAAAAAATTGCACCAACTCGTCCCATTCCTACCTTCTTCTTCTTCTTCTTCTTCTTCTTAATAATGTCTATATCTGCCTCTCGCCTTGGATGTTCGTGCAGTCAACCCCTACCCCTGCGTTCGATCACAAATTTGACCCGTTCTCTGCAGCCCATGCTGTAAGTACCTTGCGATAGTAGAGTAAGATCATCCTTTAAAAGCTCTCTTTGCACCGCATAAAAAAACGGCGCAAGGGAAAAACAAATAAAACAAATAAGATATATCGTAACGTCGTTCATACTCAGAAAGTCACTTTGTACATGGTGGATGAGGGCTTGTCTTGCCTTGCTTGGGTAGAAAGGCGCATAAAAAATTAAAGTTCGAGAGCCTCCCGCCGCAATGGCTCTGTGCAACGCGACGCGTTCTTTTCTCAAGAGCAGGACCTCCGACGAGCGAAGGTTTGCGAGAGGAATAGGGGGTGCCTCGCTTACTTGTAGTTCCCTAAATATTACATCCTACTCTTACACTTACACATTTAACCATGGCGTCGCTAGAGATACTACCGTAGTTAGGCCCAGACATATGTTGTTGCCACAGAGCGATAGGCTCGTTCCAGACTTGTGGAGTAAAAAAACCCCTTATCTTGGTTAATTGTGTCTCATACGGAGAGAGAGAGTCTCTTAAACTCCGCACACTGTAGGGTTCTTGTTCAAGCTAGGAACAACGAACAAAAGATGGTCAGTCCTGATCTTCCTTTATGCGTGTCGCACCTCAAAACGCTATATATCAAATCCTGTCTATATGAGGTGACAACAAGGTCATCATCCCGTCAAACGCATCGCCTTTGAATTTTACGATACGTGTGAGCGAGTGTTCATTACCAGCCAGGGCCGATTTTCAGGTAATTCGCTTGTTCTCAACCCAGGAAGACTCCCTCTTTCACCCTCAGATGACGGTCGTATCGTGGGGCCTATAAGTAGTGCCGATTGCCGCTACGGCAAAGGAAAGCAGCGATTGCAGTGAAGACACGACATGTAATATATGTAGTATATCCAATCCTTGTCTTCGTCTGGCCAAATACAGACAGGAATTCGATTTTAGAGCGGACTATCACCCTTCTTTTTTTGACATTTTGCATTTTGGCTGCTGTGTAGACATAGTGGACACATAATTGTACAAACACTTGCCTATATCGCCATTAAAGCCAGAGAAGAGGAGCATCGATGAATGGTATATGGCAGAAGGAGCAGTATGCTAATGTGCGCGATAGCAAGCGAGTAACAATGCCCCCCCCCCCCCCCTCCCCCAAATCAAGGGGTGTAGTTCCCATCCAGATCGGCCAACCTGAATACACATTCTATCCACCCTCAAATATCGAAGCACGCTCGTTGTTTTCGCGGAAAGACTATCAGTAGAGGGCTACGCATCATGGTCTGAGTATAGAGGCCCAAGCTTAAAACAAAGACACCCAGTTTCAATTGTAGATGCCTGCAAATACTGCCTGCTACTGCAGTCTGCTGTGCAAGGAAATCTAAAGCATATCTTTTTGATTTGGGCGCAGCACTTGTCACAAGCGCATTTTTTTTTTCTTTTAACTTATGCTCACTCTTAAGATAGTTCTTCACGCTTTGATGGCCTTGCCTTTAATCCCAGCCTAAATTCAGGAAAAGTGGACACCATAGTAGGTTGGACAATGAGCTCGAAACCGTCCTTGCAAAATAGATCCTGCTTGCATGAGAACCCCTAGCACGGACATAGCACGCGATGCACAGACACGGCCGTTGCATGTTTTAGTACTCTTCGCTCTGCTCCGAGTAACTTGCGAATGTAGAGAAAAAAAAAAAAAAAGAGGCTCTGCCCTGGCACACCTTTTCATTGTCATGAGGGACGTACACATAAAGACCGCCCATAGAACCATCATAGCAAACCATGTTGGGAGTCGTTGCCTCCCTCGTTCTCAGCAGCATTCATGGAACGCTGCATTAGAGAACCGTTGTTTTTCGCGACCGGTTTTAAAGCCTCAATTCGTTTGTACCGAATGCATGTTGTGTCGGTATAGCTTTGTAAATCTCGATCGTAAGCAGATATATGCATATTTACGTCCTTCTTCTTCCGCTTCTGTTGGATACTGTCCTATGCCTCGCTGGCCCGGGAGCTTGTGATAGAGACAAAGGGGAAGCGTGCTCGGGGTCCTGACCTTGATAGGAATTCCGAAACTGAGGGGCTGAGAGCTTCGTAGCAATGCTCATAAAAAAGGTTTATCCTTTGCATCAGCAAAGCTCTCCTTCGACTACAGGTCTAAAAACGGACAGTTCTTCGACCTTGACCCTCCTTTTGGCAAGGTAGTCAATAGTATCCTCCAATCCTAACGTCGCTTTCTTGGCGTCGCTCTGAAGACAATCTTCTTGCATTGTCATATAGTTACGTTGGTTCGTGTGTAAAGAGGGCGGAGAGCTCAAAGGTAACACCAGCGTCAACACGATGCATCTTGGACCATTCAGGGCAGCAAACCGAATGGTCTGAGGGACGAGCTACGGCAGGTGGGAAAGTACAATACAAGGGAATAAACAATGCTGGCCGAGAGGTTGGATAGAAGATAGAATGAACTACAGGGGTCTCTGGTTGTTGAACATGTGCAGCGTTCAGTGGCTTAGAAGGCACACATCTCCACTCTTGCTAGTCTAGGCGGTACGTTTCAGGTACAGTGTGGTTGGGGAAGGTAGGTGTGTTCATTTAGGCAAAAGGGGGAACCGAGAACAAAATACTGCCTTTTGAACCACAGGGGGCCATAGCCGACTGCGCTACTATGCACATACATTCCTGGCCCAGCGCGACTACACTACAGCGCCTGATCCTTTGCTTCCAGTGTAAGCACGTAGCAGGTTTTGCCCGGGAGGATTGTCTCTGTGAAGAAGTCAAGCTTCCTTCCCTGCCCATGACCGTTAATGAAGACACGGCATTTACCAGCGTTTGGCCAACAGCATCCATGTGAAGCCGACTTCGCACAGAGCAAGGGCGGGCTTTCCACACACAATTTCAGTCGACATCTGCAGGATAGTGTAGCGGTTCTGAAGAAAGCCATATCGTATGTCTTCTTAGTTCTCTAAGCCAATTTCTCAACGAACAGCTTTAAAAATAAATATATGCGCTTTTATTTCTACAATCCTCTTGTGCTGAGGATGACAATGAAGAATAGCGATGATGGTATGGATGAAATCCATGGTGATATATGAATACATAGCGCGGATAAAGGCAAGCGAAAAAGCAAACAAAAGAGCGTATTATGAAGCAAAGTAACGGATAAAAGAACAAAATATAAATTATAAATATATATAAAAAAAAGAGCCTGGCAGAACCAGCAATTCAACACAATGCTGCTTTATGAAAAGTAAGGAAGGACCTGGGGAAGAGCAGCCGCTGCCACAAGACCAACAGCAACCGTGATCAGTCCTCTGTACCTCTTTCGGTCTCTTGTTGCTTGGTCCTCGAGCTCCTCAATCCGACGCTTCATGACCGTAGCCTTTTCAACTGGTGCCTCCTCATCCTTTTCCTCATCCTTTTCCTCGTTCTTCTCTTCGACCTCCTCCTCGGCCTTTTCACCATCTTTCTCCTCCTCGCTTTCCTTCGTGCCCTGGCTCACAATCTCTGTCTCGATGGCTTCGATCTCTTCCTTCACGAAAACTGTCTCAGTCGTTGCAACAATAATCGTCTCGGAGGTAGTCGTCTGTACCTCGTCCTTCTCTTGAGGCTCTGAAGTGGAGATAGTGCCGACTACGGTAGCAGTTTCAGTGGCCGGGGTGGGTGCAGAGGCAACCTTTGTCGTGCTCCTGCGGGCGGGAGCGTCCAGCAGGGGTTGCATGAACAAGTCGATTCCGTATTCCTTTGCTAGTTCCTGGGCTGCACAACAATAAAACCAAAGGAGAGTAGCAGGCGGGAAAAGCAAACAAACAAATATTCATTCAGTCAGTTCACCACGCTTTGTGCAGATGCATGCAGACGGGCAGTTGAACGGTGAAGCGGGCGATTCGTTTACCTTGCGAGATCGTGACCCTAAGAAGATGGAGTCCAAAGAACACAAAAGGAAGAAAAATAAGCAATTGTAACCTCCTTTGAACAGAATTTCGATGTGGAGAGTGTGCCCCACGTTTTTTTTTTTTTTTTTTTTTTCTTCAGGGACAAACAACACACAACTATGTGTGCCAACACCTTACCAAACACCAGCAAGTGCTCCACTGCTGGCCTTCTCGACAATAGCACCGTCAGCCTCGTACTTGCTTGCAAGATAGCTGTTCTCCGTAGCCTCCATGGCCTCAGAGACAGAGGGGTAGGTGGCATTGAACATGGCTGTAGCGTTCACCATATCCAAATCCATCCTGCGCATCACTACTACCTCGCTATCGGTCGTTGGAGCCGTGATCTTCAGCACAGGAACATTGCCCTTTCCTGAAGCGACCTTGACGCGTCCCGACTTGGGCTTGTGTGTCACACTGCCAGAGATAGCTGCATTGGCAAGCAACGCGTTGCTAAAAATCGGGAGCTCGCGCTGGGCAGGGACTGCAGCAGTGGCCTCGATAACAGCAGCAGCCTCCACTACAGCTGTGAGAGACTCTTCATTGACTTGCAACGAAGCAACGCTTTCTTCGACAGTGGTGACAACCGTAGTGGTGGTTGTGCTAGTGACAGTCTCCACACTCTTGGTGTCGACGATCGAAGCGGCTGCGGCCTTTTTAGATTTCAGTGATCCTGCCATGCTGTTGAGAAAATGGATGAGTGTTTGTTGTTGCTGATGAAGAATGAAGATTAAAGAGACCGGCGGGGTGAGAAGAAAAAAAAAGTGGGGCAGAGCAAAATAAATAAAAGCAAAACACTCACTGAAAACACGTCCGGTCTGCAATATTTTTTTCTTTCGTTATTTGTGAACGCAAGACTCATGTCGACTATCCATTGAAGATACTTTGATGAGCGCTTTGGTGCCTTTAGTTACCGCAAAAAAAGAATAGACTATCCATGTTAAGAAAGTTGCAAAATAATGATAGTGATGTGGAGGTATGCAGGGAGAGATGCAGAGTTAAAAGTAGTTCCTGGTTCCTGAAATGGTACCTGAGCCGATATTTTCTTTCTTGGACAATTATCAAATGTTTTTATTCCAATCATCATTGGACAGCTGCTGATGCTCAGTCAGAGTCTTCGGCATCTGATCCGCTAATACCGCTTGTGGAAGACGAATCGCTCTGTGAACCACTGCTCCCTGTGCCTTCGCCGTCGCTACTCTCATTACTACTGCTACCAGAACTCTCACCACCAGCCATTCCAAAACTTTTCCCGCCAAACTTGCGCACTGGCGGCGGTTTGGCGGGCGTCGACGGCTTTCTCGGCTGCTTCTTGGACTTTACTGCTTGTGCTTGCTGTTGCTGTTCTTGATGCCGTGCCTGCGCCTGTGCCGCCGCATTGGCTTGATCCTTCAGGGCACTGCTGACCAAATGTGCAAGAGCAGAAGTATCGTTCAAAAATGTAGTTCCATTTCCTGCCGTTAGCGCTCCATTCCCTGTGCTGGATGGAGGAGCTGCGTTCGCATTGCTCCACTCAAATTCATTGTCCCCGTCAATGTCCTCATCGCTGTTGTCGTCAAATTCCTCGACCTCTGCCCGACGAAGCAGCTCCTCGCGATAGGCACCACCCTTGCCCTTGCCAAGTCCCAGGCCCATTGGTCGGCCACCGCCTTTGCCTTTGCCTAGGCCAAAGCCCCCTTTACCTAATCCAAACCCTCCTTTTCCTCGCCCACCCCCTGCACGGCTCCCTTGTACGGTTGGTGTTGACTCGTCTCCATTGTCCTCTCCTTTCTTTTTCCGGGGCTTCTTGACGGTTGTTGATTTGGGTTTTGAGACGCTAAACGAGCCAAGAGACGCTTCGCCCGATTGGCCGCTTTGAGATGACGTTGCGGAGCCTCCAGTCAGCGCAGCTCCAGGATTACTACCAAGAATGTTTCCTGTGTGAGCGACAGACATGGATGCCATGGCGGATGCTGGATCTAGACCTTTGGCGATAGATTTTCTCCGCGACTTGATGGGTCCCCGTCCGGTTACTCCTGGCTTCAGAGTATCAGCAAAGGTGATTGTGGGGGAGAGTGAGCCACCAGGAGTTGTGCCGCCAATTGACATGTGCGCCGAAGTACTCCCTGATTTTATCGAATCCTGATATGAGGCAGAGTTGATTTTGAAGGCAGGGGTCGATCCGTTATTTCTGAGGTCATCAGCAGTCTGACCGCCAGACGCAGCGTTTGCCTTTCTCTGGGCCAACTGTTGCTGTACAGCTCTTGCTAGTGAGGACGAGCCAGCTCCTCCATGACGTTTCAGCTTTATAACCGTAGCGGATCCTCCTGTACCAACTGGACTTGCAACCCCAGGTCTACCTAGTTCAGTCAGGACTCCTCCTTTACCGTCGTTCACAGCTGCAGTAGATCCAGCTCTCATGTTGGCATCTACAATCCCTTGACGCTGAGCGCTCCCCAACTGACTTCCAGATATAGATCGAGACGTCCCTGCTGCCTGTTGCGCCAAAATTGCTGGGTTCGCAATGGGATCGCCATTTTCAATTAAGGTGGTATGAAGGTGATCTCCAGATATGACGATCTGATTCCTGGCATTCCGGCTCACAGTAGTAACGGAGGGAGGGGGTGGGAACTATCCGTGCCCAAAAAACATAGATATTAGTTAGTCTTTGAGCACTGCCATAATCTCCACGCATTTTCCCTGCCGCCACTGACGCTAGACTTACCGCTCGATTTGGCTGATTAAAGTGCAATGCCGACCACATGGGGTAATCCCTTTCCAGTTGGATAATGACGTCCTCGACAATCCGGATGCGTTCCGCAATGGTACAGGCGGGCACGGCAGCTACAAAAGAAAATGATTTGGAGGTTAAGGAACAGCACCTGAAGATAAGCCTTTGTTTGTTTCATATTATCGGTGTACATACCAATTCGAAGATTGAGGTGGACTTGAATGTTGCGCAAGCGCTCATCTAATCCATTGCTTGCCATGTTGGTATCACTGACATGGGTGTGTGTTTTTGGATTCGTCTTTGTGAGAGCCTCGTTCTTGATCGTCTCCAGCCTCATTTGAATGGTTCGATTGAGTTTCCTAGCATCCACTCTTGCACATCCGTCATCATCAGTAGGTTCTTCTGATCCCGCTCCTGTGTCGCTGACAGGAACACGGCCCTTGATGAACTCTTGCCTATTACTCTCGTTGATTTGCTCTCTTTTTGCTGCCATAAACTGTAGCATCTTGCCCTCAATTTCCTCTCTCGTGGCATTCTCCTGGATCGTGCCATGCACATCGTCCACTCGTCTCCGTTTGATAATCTCCAGAGATTCATCATCCACATCCATGGCACCAGTGTTGTTTCGTTTACTCGATCCTGACGAAGATGCAGCAGTCGATTCTGTGCTCTCTCCTTGCTCTGCAACCGATTCCTACGTGAAGGAATATGGGCGTTAGTTCACGATCAAAGAAGACCTTCAACTTCATAGTTCATGGCACTTAGCATACCTGCAGCAGCTTTGAAAACTTTTGAATGATACCCGGCGCGTTTTTCCGTTGCGTTGTGGAGAGCACTAGTTCTTCTGCTGCCATCATTCGACTTGACTCGACAAGTCCTAGCTGTCAACAGGCATTTCGGTCCGTAAAACCAATGGTAAATGCTTTGTTCATGAAGTCTAAGTACGATGTGTCCGTCCGATAAATTGATAACTTACTTCCGACGCCATACTTATTAGCAAATCCTGCCATGGGATCGTTAATGCAGGCCCTGAATGGCCATGATTGGTACCTGAAGCAGTACAGAGCATATCCGTTTAGCATACTTGCACACTACACCATTCCATGCCTATGAACGCTTTTTTTTTTTTTTTTTTTTTTTTTTTTGGCATATTTCGTACCTCCTGGGCTTGGTGTGCTATCCACTTGTAATGAGGTGTCGTTGAGAGGGTCGGTCAATGGTGGGTTGGTGTCGCGTATTGTCGCGTCTGACTCTTGGGCTTTAGATTGCAGGTTTTCGCTCAAAGATGCAATGACTCCAGTTGGACTTGGATCTGTGAGGGTGGGAGTGGAGGAATCAGATATGACTACCTCTTGTGTCGGGTTGGTCAAGGTCTCGTTGTTGTCCATGGAAGTAGTGAGTAGGATGTGCTAACAGGAGATTGATTAAGGCGTGGTCGCTGGCAAGAAGGTGTGGAACGCAGTCCAAAAACTTCAAGGTTGAAGCTTGGGGATTATCCTGCAGCTTGTGGCTTTTCAATTGTTTGGGCACAAGGGCCATCCCACTCAGGTACCACTGGAATACCATACTCAGACCCGTTCGCCGACAAACACACAGCACTATCACCATGGTCAAACTCGAAGAAGTCTCACTTAATCACGTTGAGGATGAGTACACCGAGTCGGACTCCTCTTCCGTCTACTCCTCGGACGATGAAGG
Source organism: Gamsiella multidivaricata (assembly GCF_025024155.1). Classification (NCBI taxonomy): domain Eukaryota; kingdom Fungi; phylum Mortierellomycota; class Mortierellomycetes; order Mortierellales; family Mortierellaceae; genus Gamsiella; species Gamsiella multidivaricata. Next base: position 37,849 of record NW_026251843.1, read on the forward strand.
CGACGTCGACAACATCGAATCTATTCTGGATCGTGTCTGGGCGCTTCAGGACGTTATCCCACCAAAGACCCGCAAGTCTATTGCGGACAAGTGCTCGTCCGTCTTCGACTGGGGCAAGTACAGCGCAAAGTTCCTCGGCAATTCTGCCTGGGTCCTGACCACGAGCGCACTTCTCCTTGTCCTCCCACTTATGATCGAGTTGGAGCACGAGCAGGGACTTATCGAGTTTGAGAAAATGCAGCAGCAGTCGAATCAGGTAACGAATATTGACCAGCGTTGCTTGAATCGGTTTACGAAGGTGGTTATTAACACTGCTGCCTCTATGCCTTTATGTCTTTATAGATGCTCTCCCAGCCCTCTGGACAGCAGAAGAAGCAAGCCGGAGGCATCGTCCCACCAGGGTTCTAAGGGAATCAATTGTCGACGACGCAGAAGGCAGTGAGGGCATGGAGAACGTGCGGACGAAAAGAAATCAACAGGCACAACAATTGGACACTGTACTGCAAAGGCGACATCGGATCGGGAGTTGATCCATAGTCATGGACCATCATTTGTCTTTTTCTCTTATTTGTATTCATCTATATTGCATTACTGTCGTTTATTATCGATTCCATCATCCTTTTCGCTCTCTCGTATTTTCTTGATCTTGCTCCCTTTTCTTATGTTATGCAGTCTGGTTATGGTGTATCTTTTTTTCTGTACTATTAAAAAATGCAGGCCGCAAGCATAATGGTCGAAAGCCTAGAAGGATCACACTTCAGATGCGGGCAATTGAGTAGAAACAAACATATTAACCCCAGGTCAATTACGCTTCAGACGGCATCATTCATTCAATATCAACATGCTGATCATTTCTTGGTTAAATCGCCACTAAACATTGCTTATGTTCCTGAAATCAGCTTAAGGAGGTTCATATTCGTCCGCAATTTTAGGGAAAATTGCCAAAAAAAAAAAAAAAAAAAAAAAAAACCATGCCATCCTCTGCAGAATTGACATGTCCGTCTTTTCTATCTAAGCTGGAAAGGAAGGGGGGTTAGTAAGACGGAAAAGTGATTTAAATATACGTTTTTTGTTCAGTTGCTTGTATTTGAAGTGCGCCTACTTCATTTCTCCACACAAAATCATATTTCAAGAAAGATTTATTTTTCATTTGTTTAACTGGACTTTGCTTTCCGCTTGCCGCCCTTCGATCCTGACGACTTTTGCGAGTTTCGGGCATCCTCCAGAGCTTGCCTCTTTTGCTTCTGAATCCTCTTCTTCTCACCAAATTGGTTGTCTTGCAATGCCTAAGGAGCGTATCAGACGCAGAAAGACATTAGTAATAGTATAAGGCGAGTATGTATTTGAAAGGTCAGATCAGCAACATACCATATTTGCTGCCCTTTTTGCCGATGTTACTTCAGTCAAGAGCTCGAGAGCCTTGTTTTCTGGAACCGGGTACTCGTCCATTGTTTTATCTAAGGAAAGGACACAAAAGACATGAGTACCAAATGTGTCAACAGTCTGGATACGAAAAAGCAACTGCATCTGACTTGATCCTGCGCTTCAATGGTATATCGACTTACTTATCCTGGCCTCGATATCTTGAACCAAAGCAATATCACGCTCCGTGACAATCGAGATGGCCTGTCCTCCTCTTCCAGCACGAGCAGTACGACCGACTCTGTGAATGTAATCTGTCGGATCGCGAGGAATGTCATAGTTCAAAACCAACATTACGCTAGGAATATCAAGACCACTGTAGAGACACATCGGTATTAGTGCTCAGCATCCAATCTTGATCATCGCAAATAAGTCAACGTATACTGCAATAAACCAATGTAGCCAGCTGCAACGTACCGAGATCCGACATCTGTGGCAATGAGAACCGTGGTAATGCCTCCTCTGAACTTCGCCAAAGAATTGAGTCGCTCCTGCTGTGACATCTCCGAATGTAAAGCCGTGCACGCAATGCCTAATTCTCTCAGCATCAGTCTGATCGTCTCCGCAGTCCTGCAGCGTCCACAAAAGATGATGGTTGATTTCTTGTCGAAACTCTCGGAACGGAGTAAGTATGCGAGATATGTCTCTCGAAGTTGAGATGGTATAAAAATGTAGGATTGAGCCAAGGTCGAGACGGTCGAGACGGCTGTCTTGCACTGATACACGAATGGCGCAGGCGTGTTGCTGGGCTTTCCGTTTGCTTCCTCAGAGCTAGGATTCGCCAACTCCAGCACGGCATCTGTCATGGTAGCGGTGAAGAGAAGAGTTTGTCGCTTCTTTGGCAGGGCCTCTAGAATTCCTCCGAGATCGTCCGCGAATGTTTCTGTCAAAAGTCGATCCGCCTCATCCAGTACAAGGAATTTGACTTTGGATAGATGCATGGCGTCCTTGGAGGAGTTGATGTGATCCCGAAGACGTCCTGGCGTGGCAATGATAATATGTGGTCGTTTGGAGAGCGCAATCGCCTGCGTCATCATGTCCAGTCCCCCGACGACAACGACATCCTTCAGGTTGATTGTCTTTCCGAGTACATTAAACTGTTCCGCAATCTGAAATGCCAGCTCCCTAGGAGGTGAAAATAAAAAAAGCCATTGTTAGCTTCTTCATGATTTCACTACTTAGCACGCAACATCGTAGTCAGGTAGTAGCAATTGCCCTACCTTGTGGGTGTCAGGACAACTGCAAAAACGCCGTATGGGTCCTCGGACAGCTTTTGCAGAATTGGTAGGGCAAAAGCGGCCGTTTTACCGGATCCGGTCTTGGCACCACCAATAACGTCCTTCCCTGCCAAGATCTCGGGGATGCACTTTGTCTGAATTTCAGAAGGCGAAGTAATCGACATAGCCTTCAGTGCATTTACCAGCCACGAGGTGAGTCCAAGCTGCGAGAAAGAGAGATTCGACTTGAACTCTTCCTCCTCCATATCTTCTTCGTCCTTCACTTCCTCGCTTTGATTTTCCACATCGTCTTCTTCGCCCGAATCGCTGCCTTCCTGGTCGTCCTCATATTCCTCGGCTGAAGAATCCTCAAAATCCTCGTTATCGGAGACTTGTTCAACGTCCGAGTCGGAGGACAGGATCTTATCTTCCTCTGGCTTCTGACGCTTGCTTGGTCTCGGTTTCGTTGTGCTCTTTGCCATTATGGGTGCGCAGTAGATGGGGGCCGTGTAGGAGTAGAGCAGGGGTGAGTGTGCTTGGGCGGTTTCCAAAAAAAAAAAAATCGAGGTGAGTAAACAACGTTGCGTGGCTTGTGCGCCACCAATTTTTAATCCTGTTGGTTACGCACAGACAGACAAAGCATGTGGGGCAAAACGAATAGTTTTATGAACGTCTCGAAAATGCTAGGCAATTGTATTAGAGAGAAGAAGTTGGCATTGAATCATCCAGGGAGATAATTCATTTGGGATTACAAGGCGCAGTGGGTAGAGATTGGAATGGTCCTATGGTGGGCATAATCCCATTCACACAGTTGTATTACCTTTTTTTTTATTCCAACGTCGTAAATGCAGCATTTTGGTAGTGCAATTGAGCCCTCCTACTGTTCAGAATCACCAGATCCACACTGCAAAGTGCTCAGACGCGTCCTCAGAATCTTGCTTATCAATATTTTTTTCTACAGAAACCAAAAACTAAGGTTACGCCAGAACTACGAGCCGTATGTAGCGCGCGTTTCCTTCTGACTGGGATGCCATTGTTTACTAAGGTCTACCTTTGTTCTTACGCAAATTGCTCGGATGAACATACCCTGTATACACTCTTGTCTAGACATGGTCGACCTGTCAACAGACAAACAAAAAACAACTTACCAGGGATTTCTTTGTCCTTCGGGTGAACATCGCGATAACATTCAGAAGGGAATCTACCGCTGCGAAGTCAATACACAATGCTCGCCCGTTTACTTCGAATAGTGAGCGCTCCACGAGGATATGAATGAACGATGTTGCGAATACAGACAGCGGTTATGTGCATCATACCCTGGGCTCCGGTCATCCAAATAGAGCCCAGCTCTTTCAGTTTCTCCACGATGTGTGTGCTCCGTGCCCCGTATGATCCTGACTACTTGATTGATGTCGTCGTCTTGCACATGTACTAATCACTTTGACGAGGTAAGTGGCCTTTGGTTGTGAGAGCGAGGGGAGGAAGGAAAGATTGTTTGGAGCAAATGGCTCTTCTGGACCGCAAAGGACGAGTGGACGCAACGATCGGAATGCTCTCCCGGGTCTGGAAAGGAAGACTAGACTACAGGACTGGACTGCATGGGTCATTAAGAGCTTTGTGGAACCACGTACAACAAGACAGCAGAGAAAGATGATGATAGAGTAGAGTTGAGAGCCGAGTGCTGTCTCATAACGAACGGCATGCATTGCAGCCTCGGTGTCCTGAAAGCGTCTGTTGTTTATTCGTTCTGTTTGCATTTCGGCTATGGAATGTTTGTGGTACCAACCCCCTCTCTTTCTTCGGTGCTGACATCCACATATCACTGAGCAGAAAGAGTATGGGACGAATAAGGATTGAATACACTGTTTGTGCTTGTACTTTTTAAATGAACAACATGAAAAGTGAGCCAGCCAGGTAATTGGACACAAACATGCCCTCGCGCCCCCCTCTTCCTCGTCTTCTCGAATACACAAACTCATCCGCATGTGCATGGGAACAGGCGCCGTATTTTATCTGGGTTCTGTACATGGCATGCATTTACTTTAGCAGGCGGATGTTTAACAGGTCGTGCACTCGATCTTTTTTACGCCTCAGTGCTCTTGTCGACCTCCACCCGTCAGCCCGCTCCACACAAACTAAGAAAAAAAAAAGTTCCTACCCCACGTCTGCTTCCTTCATTGCCAGACCGGGTTATCGATACCAATACAATGTGCGAAGTATAAAAAGGAACACATCGTGGCACTTTTCTTCTTTTTTCTTCAGATTCATATCTCCACTTGATCCCCCATACACCCTTCCCCTCTTCCCACTCCTTCCGCCCCAAACATGAAGTTCTCCTTGAAGGCCGTTGCCTTGGGCGCCCTGCTCGCCACAACCATTGCTGCTGCTCCTGTTGATGTTGAAAAACGCGATGCAGCCTCAGATCGTATCGGTGCTTGCTTTGTCGGGTAGGTCTGCACTACACGGTCCTAGCTACACGGATTTACCATCAACGATTCTCACATACCTAACATGAGCTGCTCCTGATTGTGCTCCACCACTAGCCTCATCTTCACTGGTGCCTGGCCCGGTAGCTGCCAAGCTGCTGTCGCTGTATGTCCGACTACTTGAACAGTTGCTTTATTGTCATGATGTTAACCTCAGATAAGTAGCTGTACATTGACTGACTCGCGTTTCACACTGTTGCCGTGTGCACATGTTTTGCAACTCGTAGGTCAACCTTGGCTTGATTCGCAGCATTGCTGTCAACCAAATGTCCATGGACTTTACTCCTGCCAACCCCTGGGCTCCTACGACCTCGTCCAACAGCATTGTTGCCACGATGATTTCCATCCCCGGTATCACCCTTCCCATCGACTCGGTCCGCCAGCACATCATCATCGCTGTACGTTTGCTTGTCACTACTACTGAGAATTCCGCGCAACAAACTATCATGCAAGATAGAATATCGTTCTTCCTTACTTATACGCAATACACTTCATTCCTCAATAGGATAATGGCGTCCAGATTGGTAACATTGATACCCCTTGGAGTGCCGCCAGCGTCAAGGGAGGCCAGTTGAGCACATCCTTCACGAAATCGACCTTGAACGTCTTCCCGAACTCGCATGCCGCCTTCTCCAGCTTCATCAGCTCCATTTCGACCAAGGCCTCCCACCCTGTGACTCTCCAGGGCTCCGTGGACGCGAAGTTGAACCTCGGAATCTTTGGTCACCTCACGATCCCTGGCATCGGTTTCAAGGCCACTACGCCCTTTGCGGGACTGAACGGCCTCAGCAATACTAAATACGTCTATCTGATCGACGTTCTTCTGGGTGAAAAATTCGTCGACCTGACCTCGGTCATCAACATCAACAACCCAAGCAAGCTCACCCTGTCGCTCGGTGATGTTCAGTTCAGCACTGCCTCCGACAAGGGTTTCGTTGGTATCTCAACTGTCAGGAACCTGGTCCTCGTTCCCGGCGACAACTACGTCCTTTCATACACCGCCTTGGACAACTCCGTCCAGGCCGCAAACGACTTCATGTACGATATCCTGTTCGCCGCCTCCTCTCTCTACATGAGCGGCTACAAGGACACCTCTGCCAATGTTGCCCTGAACGCCGGTCTTGCCGTTGTCAAGACCTCCTTGGTCATCCCTGAAAACTTCCAAGGCTTGACCACGTCCCAGCCTCCATACAAGGACTGGTCTGTCAAGATCCTGCCCACGACTAAGACCGACAAGCTTATCGAGATCACTGCCACGTTCCAGTCGCCCTACTATGGTCACGCTATCAATATGGTCTTCGATAACGAGGCTGGCATGGATAACTACGCCACCATCACTGCTGCTATTCCTAGCGTTGCGGATATGCGCTTCTTCAGCTTCCAGAACTATGCCAAGTTCTCGGTTTCCGGCAAGGACACCGTCAAGGTCAGCTTCAAGGCGGCAATGCCCGGTCCCTTCACTGCTGATGTCAGGAACAAATGGCAACAGTTGGTCAACTATGGAAAGACCAACGGCCACATCCCAATTGACTTCATGTGGCTCCCTACCATCAACCTCGACAACGACGGCATCGGACACCAGGTCGACTGGTCCAACCAGTTCTTGGGTCTCGGTGAGGTTAAGGTTGCAGTCGGCTCTGACTTTGCTTCGGTCCTTGACGCGTACCCTACTGCTTAAAGACGACTCTCCCTTAATTTGCAAACGTAATATTCGCATGCACACATTCAACTATTTCGCCCATCCCCCTTTAGTTCCTCTATCTATAATTGTTAGAGGTAGCATAGCAATAAAAACCACTTTTACCAAGCAAAGTAACTACTTGAATGATGATAGCTCTGATCCATAGCAGAGCACAGCGTCGAGTTTTTATTTATTTATATTTTTGCATGTATTGTTCACTTGCGATGGTTGCAATTTTTTTTATTCCGCAGAATGAAAGTATGCTATTACGATATCGTCACCATACAAACATGGCCAACTTGCAATCGTCTTCAATACGTAGTAAGCTTGGAATGAGACAGCGAAGCATTGAAGCAGTGAGGCAGCAAGGTTATCAGTACGAGCATCGAAAGAAGAAAGGCAGACCAGCTGCCTACAACGTCGGAGACAGGACCGTCGAGGGAGACGGGGAGCTTGAGGCTACCTTATCCGTCACCCTCGTCGGCCCCATCCGCATAGGCAAGGTCCAAGTATACTCAATGACCTTTTCCAGCGCTTCACGACGCGCCTGAAGGATCTGGTCTCGAGTAGTACGCAGGAATTGCCCAGTCGACGTCGCAGACGTTATACCGGTCAGAAATGCCCCTTCCTGCAGTGACCGTAATGCCGGCCGCGGCAGAGTGAACAAACCACCTTCAGTAGGTGGTATGAATCCGCACGCCTTCTTTTCCTTTCGCTGTACTGCATGCAAACCTTCGCTGTCACTACCTGGATAGGGTTTGAACCGTTGATGTGTTAAATTCACCTTCGGCTGGCCTTTTTGACTGGCCCTCCTAAGCCCTGTCGATCCATATTCTGACGTCCGACCTTGTTCCAACGATGAGGACCCTGCGTCAACATCCATTGACTCGGCACTCTCACGTGACTCCTTTGCAGCGCTTTGATCCAAAGACGCGAGAAAAGTCGATGCAGCGATGGCTGCTGCTCCAGGATCGACTGACGCGACAGCCTTGGGATGTTCTAGCAGGTCGTTGGCGATTATCCGATTCCTGAGCGAGAGATTTGCCAAGTGAACTTCAGTTCCTGTTTCACCCTTGCCAGGGACCAGGATGGGATGCGAGGTAGAGGCCGAGTCGCCCGGCATACTGTCCTTTGCTACAACGTCCTTCGCCTCCTTCAACCCCCTCAAGTGCGTGTCGGTTTGCGGCAGAGTCTTGATGTGTGTACTCGCGCTTGGTAAGTCATTCATGGTAACCCATTTTACAGCAGGCTGCAAGACAGCGGCAGAAACGGGCGTCTCGGGTCCTGATTGGGCTGTAGGAGATCCACGACTAGGCGACACTGATTCGTTCCTGTTCGGCGGGCCCTTGACTGTTGATGACGCTGGGACGAGGACTGGCAATGACGTTGAAGGGACATGCTCATCTACTTCCATACCACGATCACTAGAATCGAGAGACATGGGTTCAGACCGTGTCTCCGATAATGTGTCATATCGCTTGAAAAGTGACTGAGACCCGTCCAAGAAACGCTTCAATTCAATGTGGGCGGCCTCGACTGATCTCTTCAACTCTTCCTGTCTTTCCTTCTCCATACCCTCCAGAATCCTGAAGGAATGCCTGCTCATTCGCTTTCGTATCGTCTTGGCCTCCATTCCTGTCCCCTTGGCTTTCAGGAGATCCTCTTCGAAGGCCTCGACTGTTTTATAGAGCGGTGGGCACGTCTTTGATTCTGGGAATGGAAGTTTCAGAGCGTCTGCCCAAATCCAGTATGCTGACTCTGGACTCAATCCACGCGGTTCGGGATGCCAAAGAGGTAGGTAACGAGCGAGGTCCCATAACGGCGGACACCCATCCAAATTGATGGGGCACAACTCCATAAAGCTGTCCCCGATGTTTAGGAATTTTACGGCGCAATCTTCTCGAAATTTCGCCGTGATGATAGATCCCAGAGGTCGGATGGGCGGCAAGTCGTCCTCGTCGTCGATGTCGTAGCGAGTATTCTCCAATTGCGGGAGCGGCGGTAGTCCGACGCTGTGCGCAATTCCCTGAAAGTAGCTGGGTACGAGGCGGTAGTATTTCCTGCCATCGTGAACGACAGACTCCACGATAGTCCTTGCCTTTCTGGAGTCCAGAAATTCGTTATGTTTATAAAAAGTCCCGCCGTGTCGATCCACACAACCGAACACCTTGTTGTATTCCGCCATAAACAAGCTCTTGGTCATATAGACAAACTTCCTGCTCAAGATATGAACAGCCGCCCTGAAAATACATTCTCCTGCGGTCAGCAATGTGATTTTGTTGCTCGCCAAGATGGGTACGCCGTGGGCCATCACCATTCGGAGATCATTCATTGTGCTTGAAGACTTTGCGGTTGCAGCACCTGCTAGTATTGATTGGTGCGGTGTCGCTCCTTGGGTTGCAGGCGACGATAAGGCTGGTGTTGAGACAGATGGTGTCGAGACGGACGGTGTCAAGGTGAATGGCCGAGGAGGCACTGCGGCAGTCCACTGTGGAGGCTGAGTAGGATGAGGCACTTGTATATCGTGTTGTTGGGGAGCTTGATAAGGGATTTGTGCAGTAATCCTGAGACCAGGTAAAGACCCGTCTATGTTTGATTAACGTATCAACCTATTGTTAGCTCACAGCTCGGATGGTGCAGAAAGTAGATGGCGATGGATGTGGTAGTGTAAATATTGGGTACCCTGTCTTTGTTCAGAGGCAGGGAAAGGGCCAATGAAGCCCTCTTCTTCATTTTCTGGCTGCTGCAGAGAAACATGCAATGGAGGCGGTGTATTTGGTCCTGAGGAAAACGGCGTTGTCGGCGTCGAAGATCGACCTGAAGAAGGCCGGTTGGGCGATAGCCGATGCCTCGTTGGGCCTGCTGGCGAGACTGGCCTGTATTGTGTTGGGAATTGCTGGTTGTACTTGAAATCACCTTTGATATTATCCAAGGACGTCATGAGCTTTGAGGCTCTCTTCTTCTTCTTTTTCTTAGTAGTCGTGGTGGTGGTGCTGTCAGTTGCCTGGGGCGGGTTCGGGCTCGGTACGTTCGCAGAGTATGCTGGATTCTGCTTGGGCTGTGGAATCGGACCTGGCGAGGGCGCGGATCCGGATCCGGGGATCGGTGAGTCCATGAGGTGATTGGCTTCAGGGAATGGAGAAGAAGAATGAGAGCGAAAGATCAGTTAAAGCGATCGTAAACAAAAAAAAAAAAAAAAAGAGGCCATTTGTCGAACACAGGGACCATCTTTTCGGGCACCTTCTCTGATGCTTCGCCACTTTGGGTCTGGTGAGCCCCCTGGAACACGCGTGCCGCGTTCGCATATACGTCATGCTTTTCAGCAAGAGCGAGGCTGGCTCGAATATCTGTATTCCCTGGCTTTTGGGCTCTTCGCAGAAGGGCGCGTTGCGTCCCAGCCAACGGGGATGCATGGCGTGGAAAAAGACGCGTTGGTTGAAAATCCCTAAGGCATGAAAGCGGGGTCCTGATTGTATCGGCTTCGAGCCCACGGTGCCACTCATGCCAGCACATCCACTTGGCCAGGACGCTTTCACCGGGGACGCGAAAAAAATGGGTTGGTGCCCTCATGTCTGAGCGACTTTTATTAAAACTGAGTCAGGAATATTACTTCGCCCATCCTTCAAATGTTTCCAGTGCCTCTCGTTTAACTGATTTCTTTGTACATGCGGTCAATCTCGGCGCCATACTTGGCCTTTGCGGTGTGTCTCTTCAACTTGAAAGTGGGAGTCTACATGGGTAGTCGGAACAGTCATTCGAACATTAGCTGCGTTCTTTTATGGCTTCCACTCGGCCAAATTACCATGGATCATAATATAGATTACGTACCAAAAGGTCGTTCTCAATAAAGAAGGGTTCGGGCGAAAGATGGATATTCTTAAGGATCTCAAAGCCCTTCAAGTCCGAGTCCCGTCCAAACGCGGCAAGCTCCTTCAGCAATGTCTCCTTCGCCATAGGTTCAGCGCACAGCTCTTCGAACGATTTATCCCCCAATCCGTGCTCATCCGCCCACAGTTTGAGTGTATCAGCATCAGGCACAACTACTCCTACCACGTGTGCCTCAAGAGAGTATCCATACACAAAGACTTGTGCTACCAGGTGGTGCTTCGCCAGAATGGCCTCGATTTTCTCCGGTGCGATATATTCTCCCTGCGCCAGCTTGAAGATGTTTTTTACACGATCGATCAGGATCAAGCGACCCAGGCCATCCCACATACCAACGTCGCCGGTGCTATGAATTCAGCCCACATCGCCAACGTTGAAAAATATGATGGCATTAGAACAAGCCTTACGTTTCGATTCACAACACGTTATCCGGATCTTGCGGTACTCACCTCGACCATCCATCAGCGTCCAGAGTCTCTGCTGTCAGCTGAGGGGATTTGAAGTAGCCCTTGAAGACTGACGTTCCGCGCAGCAGAATCTCACCTCGAGGGAACGGCTCATCCTGACTGGTGTAGTTCATGCTGGGAATATCTCGAAGTTTAACCTCCACGCAAAGCTGTGGAGGTCCAACTTGCCCTGGCGTCAGGTCACCACGGTAACTTATGCTCAACCCTGCGGCCTGCTCTGTCTGACCGTAGCCCTCGTAGACATCTGCGCTAAAGCAGATGCGGAGAAAATCCATGACATCAGGAGAGATAGGAGCAGATGCCGAAATAATGTGCTTCACCTTTCCGCCCAGGCGTGCACGGATGGAGCCAAAGACCATTCGATCCCAGAACGCGTGCTCTATGATTCCATTTGCCAGATTGGCCTTCTTGGCACTGTAGGCACGGTTGAAGAGGAAGGCTGCTAGACCGCCCTTGGCCTTTACGCCTGCCATAACTTTGTCGTAAATACGGTTGAAGAGCCGAGGTACAGAAACAAAAATAGTTGGTTGCAGCACAGCAACATCGTCCAGCAGTTTCAGGGTGTCTCCTTGATAGTATCCAATGCGGGCAGCTCTCGAGATCATGACTCCCTGGCAGAGACGCTCGAAGACGTGGGCAAGAGGAAGATATGAAATATGGGTATCATTGTTGCTCAAGTCGCAGAACTTTCCGTGCTCTGCCATCAGTTGGAAGGAGGCGATCGTGGCCACGAAGTTCTTGTGCGTCAGGACAGCGCCTCTATCAAAAATGGGGCGCACCATAGAGTATTAAAAACAGTCAACAGCATGTTCCGTATAACCTCCTCCAATATGAAAGACGCGATATTGTTCAATAGCATAGCGTGCCTGATAGCCTACTAAGACTTACTTTGGTGTCCCAGTCGTTCCTGAGGTATAGCAGATTGTCGCGACGTCGTCTTCTGTGGGGTGGAGAGCCTGGACGGGACGTTCGAGACCGCTGAGCTCGACATCAGTCCAGGATACAATATTGAGCTCCAGTTCCTTGCCTTCGGTCACCAAAGACTCGTCCACATCACCTATAATAACGAGAGTCTTGACTGTTGGCAAGTTCGGCTTCAAGTCGAGAATAATTTCTGCCTTGTCAGATGAAGCGATGATGATTTCCATCTCGGTCTGGTTCACAATATACTCGATAGCGGCCATCCCCAACGTATCGTACAATGGTACCGAAATATAATTGTGCATATAACCTGCCAGTTCGCTCATCGTCTAAGGAGGGTAAGGTAGTATGAGAAAGATGCTCGGGTTATTCGTTTTTCTTCCGCTCGGAATCAAGGTTATGTATCCAAGACATACCCATTCGGGGCTATTGATAGAGAAGATTCCGAAGGTTTGCTTGGGAGCAATGCCCAGTTGGGACAAGCCAGCACCAAAGTTCGTGATGCGTTCGTAGGTCTTGGGGTAGGATTGCCAAACGTAGGCCTGAGGAGCACCATCAACAACGGGTCGGTGGCCGATAAATTCTCCCCCATCTATTCATTTCAGGGAAAGAATTGGAGAGGATGAGTGCCCTGAGCGTAGTGTATGAAGTCTGTATGTCTTTGTTTTGTTGTCAGTAGCGCGCTGTAGCTGTAGCTGTAGCTGTAGCTGTAGCTGTAGCTGTAGCTGTAGCTGTAGCTGTAGCATTAGCCCGCCAATAGTCTGTATCGCATCGAGACGATGACCCACAATAGCATTGAAGAGCTATGGGGCCCAAGCACACCTCATAGCTTGCTCTTACGTCCTCACACCCCCTGCGTCTGATAGTCGCGTTCCCCTTACCTGCGCGAAGGACGCCTTCAAGGAAATTGTCGTGCAGGGTCCTAATGGTTGTACCGGCTTTGATGGACGAATAATTCTCAAGCAACTTTTCAGGGCAGAGGACACTGCGTCGGGGTTTGCCTTCGCCCCGGATGTCAGGGCTGCTGGGCACGACGACTGAAAACATTTGCACGTCCATGGGTTGTAGAAGTAGAAGTAGAGGTAGAAGTACTGAAAGAGTTTGGTGATGCAGATGAGAGAATGAGGTGAGTGAGATGTCTGCAGATGAAGGAGAAGGAAAGGGATGAGCTCGAAGAAGGTTGGGGGAACGGAAGGACAATAAGTAAGGAAGACGAGAGCGACCAGGTCCCCATTGGGGAGCCCATTTGTCTGCGCCCACAGCAATCTGTGGAGGGGAGACAAATGAAAACTCAATTCCGTCCAGTCTCTCCCAACAGTTTCTATTCACGCAACAACAGTTGTTCAGCATGTACCACTGACGCTCTTGAAATTGATTTGGCACCTACTTCCTCCAGTTCGTCGCACCGACCGATGCTCCACTCTGTTGTCGGCTTGTTCGCTTATTTGTTTCCTTGCCTGTTTGCTTTATGCCTCTGCTTCCCGTTTCTCGCCGGTCTTACTTCAGGGCGCAAAGAGAATCCGTAGATGGCTCCTCTGCTTCGAATAAACACTGTGTTTGCTGCTTGCATTGGCATGTGCACCCTGGAATGCAGACGGCCACCCAATCAACTGCGAGGCCTCCTATGCGCCCTTGCGCTCCATCTATGGCCGAAAGAGGGAATACTGTACACGTCTTTGTTTTATTCTATTTTACTTTGTTTAACACCACAACGCCTCATCCTCGTCCTCCCCGACTTCGTCCTCATCCTCAACATCGCTGTTGTACCCACTGGTCAGAGCATTGATAAGCTCTTCAGTCGTCATGCTCACAAAGTCGTGGTCCTCTGGATACTCGCTGTTCTTGAGTCGCGACATCCACCAATCATCTTCATCCTCGTCCGCGTTCTGTTCTAGTGTGAGATCTGCTTCCATGTTCTCCTCGTCCTCTTTCTCGCTCGTGTCTTCACCATGTTTCTCCATCGATTCATCCCTCTCTTGACTCTCCTCGTCTTCATTATCTTGGTCTCCTGAATGGTGATACCGTCTCCTTTTCAGGCGTCGAGATCGTTCCTTTTGCTCCGTAGACGAAGAAGGCCCAGCGACTGACCGTTTCGCAGATGACGAGGACGTAGAGGAAGATATGAGGGGGCGCGGTGCCGATATGTGTTTGGGCGGCGTGGGAGTGATACGCGGCCGGCTTCTCGCTGAGCCTGATCCAGTGCCTAGGCTGTAGGTACTAATGCTTCCTGTGAACGACAACAAAGACAATTGTGAATGAAATCCACCCTCAGAAGATGACCCATCCTCAGATTCGTCCTCTGAGGACTCAGCTTCACTATCTACGTCCTCCTCCTCTTCATCCTCGTCCTCCCTGTCTTCGATATCGGGATTGTGTTCAGACATCAAGTTGTCTGTATGCCCCGAGCGGCTAGATCGTCTGCTGAGGGGCTTTCGTTTGAAGGAATCCTGTGCCTCAAAATGAACGCGTCTTTGCTGTTGCCTTCGGTGGCAATGATGATTATGGTGATTATGGTGGAAGTGGTTGGGTCTGCTGAAGCCCTCAGGCTCTAAACTGGATTCAAATGTCCTTCCAGTTAAGATGGATGGGCCGACCCTTGCACGAGGCTGGCAGGTCGAAGGGAGGAAGCGCTTTCTGTACGCGTCCAGTGCCTGCTGCAGTAGAAGACGCTTCCCGTCTAGTAAAGCCTGGTTGACTGCACACTACTCATATGTGCAACCAAAGGAAATATATCAGTAGCCCGTAGGTCACTGAAGGACCCTCTGCTTATTGGACTGTGGCTGCAAAAAAAAAAGAAAAAAAAAAGTATGCACATACCAGCTTCCATCCGATCTCATTCAGATACGATTCCTCCGCTTGTCGGACGCCACCAGGTTTCCAATGCTGGGGATCACCTTCTTCCACCAAGAACGAACGCGGATAGACACAGTTCGTTTTTTTGAAACCAAAGGGGAGGTCCTCCACCCGAATATGATCAATGCTATGGCGAATGCAAAGTCGTTTCATCTGACCCTCTACATACCCATCAAACAACAAAAACTGCCCAGGATCGTCAGCGCTATGAGGATAGGACGTTGAAGGACGGAATACACCCACACTAGGAAGCTGTTGTGACGACGGCCGGCCACGCATTGACGAAAGACCATGTCGCTGAGTCAGCGAACTCTCTGAAAATAAACCGTAAAGAGCAGAGCCAGGAGTTGAGCTCGGGGCAAACGATCGCTGGCCAGCTTGTGCCGTTGTGGACACCTGCACGGGCTGCCAGGTAATTGACCTAGCTAGGCTAGCCTGAGTGCCAGTTCTCGGGCGGCATGGCTGACCCACGTGCTTGGATCCAGGTAATCTCGGTATCGCCATGACTTGTCTCTGGACTGGTGACTTCAGGGATCTCTGAACTGCCAGCTCCTGTCTCCTCGCTCTCCGAGACTTTTGCTCCGCATTAACGTTTCGTAGACAAACCACTGCACGCTGCAGAACGCCTCTCTTGCCGTCTAATTGTGTGGGATTCAGAAGCACGAGTTTCCACCCTTGCTCGTTACACTCGCGCTCATATTCGCGACGAGTGCCGTTGTACTGCTCCTTTGGTCCATCCGCGCTAGGGTAAAGGCAATTGGCGACTCGAAGCTCTGATGATATGCCGGTCATATCCACGGCATCAATATCTACCCGAATTGTATAGGACGTGCTTCCGCTCTTTGTCGAGTACGTAAAGTTGAGCCAAGGCACGCCAGCCATAAATTTGACAGTGGGTGCAGCCGCAGGAGGGATCTTGCTATGAATGGGTCGTATAACAGACAGGAACTGTCCCATATCGTTCGTCTGGTTTTGCGGTTTCTGAGTGGGCTGATGGTTCGCATTCGGCCTTGAGGATGTACCGCTCGCCGAGCCAATTTCGTCCGCCGACTGAATTTTTCCCAACTTCACGCGTCTTAGAGTGGCCTCTATTTGTGATATTTGTTCCACGGACAGGGTTGAGAGTGCACCAATAACGCTTGCGCTTGGCAACAGCAGGTCTCGCAGTGGTAAAGACGCATTGGGGCTACTCTGCGACTCTACTAAAGGACCTTGCCGCTTGGTGCATAGGCCAAATGGGATACGTGTTACAATATGAATCTAGAGACTGCACTGAACACTAACAACCACTGAAACTCAGTGATAATAACTACCTCACATTGTTCAGAGCGGTTACCGCAACGAATAGCTGGCCTACTCGCCGTTTCATTCTCTGATGGGGAATCACTTCCACTCATTTCGATAATCGAAATCCAAGAGGGCTTCTCGTCCTGAGAATATGATAGTTGCTGGGTTATTGCGAAGACGGCAACCCCGGCCAGGGTTTATCTCAAAAAAGAAAATGACCGGGGGTGTGAATGATAAACAAACTTTGCACGTGCTTAAAAATGCAAGTTGGTGGCAAAACCATCATTGGCTTAGTGTATCTTTGAGGCCCCAGGCATCATAGCAGAATTGCATCCAGGCGCAAAAAACAACAGCACCTTGTTAATAAAACCTATAGGTCCTGTATCGTTTGGTGAGGTCAACCCCCTTTCCGATGACTAGATGATGCTCATCGCGAACCCTCTGCAATCAATTGAAAATAACCCGATTCGTTCGATGCCTGCCCTTAACCTATTCACTTTAATTCAGTCCCCCAATGTTGGCTCCAGTCCTGAGTGTGTGAAGGCTACACCATCATAGCGCCGTGTTTTGTACGAGCGACGCTCGGTTAATCGTCTGTTTGAACTGGCTCTCTGCAATATACGAGTTCGTCGCGTGCCTGGAGCACCGCAGCGAGGAAGATGGCCTCCAAAAAGGGAAATCATACTCCTCAATTGCTCACCTCTTAACCTTCTAACTTCTTAATTCCCTTCTCTTTCACTCTCTCCCTCCCACGCACACCCTCACACACACTCTCTTGCTTCGTTCGCCTCTGCTCGGTCGGCTTCACCCCTTTCAGCCATGCTCTCCCGGTTCGGCCTTAAATACCCGTCGAAACTCCACTGCGAGAAGGTCGCCTCGTTCCTCTCGCCAAAGTCTCGTGAGGACGCCATCCTCCTCGCCAAAGGTGCCGAGCTCCAGAACCGAGACAACACCGATGTCGAGCTCGACTTTCGCCAGGAGTCCAACTTTCTCTATCTCACCGGTGTCCAAGAAGCTGACTTCTACTTCATTTACGACTTTACTCACAACCGCTCCTATTTGATTGCTCCGGACGAGAACCCTATCGTGGCTATCTGGAAGGGCCCAGGTCTGTCGAATAAGGAACTCTTGAAGAAATATGATGTCGACCATGTGGTCCGACACTCGGGCTTGCTGAACCTACTCAAAAACGAGTTACGTCCCGCAAAGATACATGGATGGGGTCGTCCCGAGAACGGACTTCCTTTGGGCGACAAGGCACAGGAACACGAACTCAAGCACTACATCTCACATCGTCTCGTTCGCCTCAGTAAGAAGAAGGATCATCAGAGACATTGTTCTAGTCTCCACCGTACCCGTCCGCATCACCCTCATCACCATGGGCCCTATGGCGACCACCACGGCCACCGCGGCGGCCATCACCGGGAACTCCATTATCAGGACACGCAGCGGCAGGAAGATAAGGATCACGACCACGATGATCCAAAGGAGCCCGATGAGGTCACGCTTCTGCAAGCCATGATCCTCTCACGCGTGAACAAGACTCCTATCGAGATCGCGCTCTCGAGAGAGTCCACCCGCATCACATCGGACGCCCATCGATTGGTGATGCAGTCTGCCCGCGTCGGCATGTACGAGTATCAGCTCGAGGCGCTCTTCCGGTACGAATGCGCCCGTCAGGGAGCCAAGACTCAGGCGTACCTGCCCATCGTCGGCACCGGCGTCAATGGCGCCTACTTGCACTATACCAGGAACGACACACGTATCCAGGATGGACAATTGATCTTGATCGACGCTGCCTGTGAGGCCGACTGCTACGGATCCGATGTTACAAGGACATTTCCTGTCAGCGGTCGATTCAGCCCCGAACAGACAGAGATCTATAACCTTGTTTTGGAGATGCAGACCGTAAGTTTCATTCACCTCGTTTTTTCTGCTAAAAAAAAAAAAAAAAAAAAAAAAAAAAAAACTGGAGGGGAAGCAGCCATAAAGCACTCTGACCTATTCCAACTCATATTTTTTTCATCATTCATAACACATCTAGTCTGTTATCCAATCGATGCACAAAGGTGTTGAATGGGGCGCCATGGCCGTCCTCTCTCAAAAGATCGGCATCCGCGGCCTCAAGCGTCTGGGGATCTTCAAGGGCGACGACAACGACCTATTCGAGAGCAATGTCATCAAAGTCTTCTACCCTCACGGATTGGGCCATCTCGTGGGCCTGAACGTACACGATGACGGACTTGGTCTTTCAGTTCAGCACCCCTCCCAGCTGACGAGCGATGCAGACAGCCTGTCCAAGTTGCCGGTCCAATTCCATCCTATTAACACCAACACTGTGGCCGAATCTCTAATCGAGCTGCCTCCTCCTTCCAGTCGCAGAAACAAGGCAGTCGGGTCTTCGTTCTATGCGAAGCCTTCTACAAAGCTCGAGCCTGGAATGCTGGTGACGGTCGAGCCTGGGATCTATTTCAACCCTGCCCAGATCCAGTATGCATTGGAAAATCCTCATCTTGCGCAGTATCTCGACGAGGCCACGATCCGTCGCTACATGTCCGTGGGAGGTGTGCGTATTGAGGACGTAGTGCTGGTGTTGCCTAATGGAAGCGTGGAGAACATTACGACCGCGCCCAAGGACCTGCGCGAAGTGGAGCAGATCGTACAGGAAGGTCAGCGCAAGCACAGGGAAAGCCAGGAATTGCGTCAGCCAAGCAAGATTGCTGAGAAGAAACATGAAAAGCAGAGCCCCCTCACCGAGATCTCGCAAGACGCGCCTCAAAGACTCAAGAAGCGTGTGGGCGTGTTCAAGAAGCTGCTGCGTGCCATTCGCAATATGTTTTAGGTACTTGCTAGGGCGACAGCAAAAACATACCATTTTGGCAAAAAAAAAAAAAAAAAAAAAAAAAAAAAAGCATTCTTTACTTGTAATCAAAAACAAGACGACAGTCAAAGTGACATCTAAGAATCATGTTTATTCATTTCCTTCTTGACAAATGGCGCTGAACGTCGTTGTTCCTCCGTTCCTCTTTTGCATCCTCACTTGTTTTTAAACATAGCGCTGTATGACGACTGCGTTGATCAGCCCAGCATCCTTGATAGTCTGGTGCACATCATCCAGGTCCTTCTTTGGAAAACTCGTCTGCAGCACATATGCTCTTGAGGACTCGCCCGGACTCGACGCATTGATGTATCCCCGAATGTCGTTCACTGTATGCGTGTGGTTGAAACGTGCCACCATCCTTCCGCCATCGCCCAACCGAATCTGAATCGATGTCACAGGCTGCGACTCGTCAATCTGCACAGTGCGTGGTGTAGGAATATCCTGAGCGTTGGAAGATGATCCGCCTGGGAAGGATCCAGGTGTATTTGAGCTTGAAGTAGCAGGGGATACTACGCTGCCGAGACGGTTACCAGCTCCCTCGAAGGGCTTGGGTGGGGCTTTGGGTGGCTCCTTGTAGTCTTCATCCATGCGCTTGGCGACTCTCATCTCCACAGGCTGACCAGGCTTGATGTTGAGGTACTTCAATGGTGCTTGTCTAAAAACGGGCGAGAGTTGATCATAATAAGTCATGATGCTCGCGCCATTATGGTATACCTTGCTCCCAAGAGCTCCACTGGGTCGGTTGTATTCCTACCCTCTGTTGATCGCATCCAAGAACTCTCTGTTGGCAGGGTCAGTATAGCTCATCAAGGGGCCGTCCTCAAGACTGTATCCGTTCCTCCAGAATGTCAGATTGCGTGTGACCTATTGTGAGCCCAAAGAAAATGACCTTTTGCTGATAAGTATCCATGTCCAGCCAGAGCATATCATGCTTCTGTCGCCATCCCTTCCAAGCGGAACCACTACTTACAGTCTCCAGGACTTCAGGCGATGGGGTTAATCGCACAGGAACTTGAGGCTGTGCGACCGAAGTAGAGCTCTCGGCTTCGTTTCCAAGACGGTTTCCAGCTCCTGTGAAGAACGACTTTTTGGGAGTAGGCTGCTCAGCCTCCTCTTCGTGTCTCTGACCTCCTCTATATGTCGCAAATGAGAAAAAAAAATATTAGAGCCTCATAGCTGCATGTAGTCGACCTCGCTCTTAGCATTTCATCCGAACAGCACAGCATCTTACTTGGCAGCTTTCTTCAAGATATCCTCGACCAGTGCATTAGGATCCTTCTTTCCTGGGGGTCCCTGAACCATAACGCCACTATGGGTTCGAGTAAAAAAAAAGAAAAAGAAAAAATGAGTCCATTAACACGCCTTTTTTTCTGTACAGAAAAACAAGTGCGGATAAAACTTGTAGAACATACGATTTCTCGCCACCGGCAAAGTAATTCTGTGAGTCCTCGTCCTCATCCTCCTCTTCCTCGTCCTCGCTCTTGCTCAGATCGCGGAACGTAGCAATGCCTCTATATTCACATATACGCAACAGAAAAATAGATAAAAGACGTGTTAGTCAAGCTAGCAAAGCAAGAATGCTCGCTCATGGATTGAGTCTCCAAGCTGGAGAGAGAGGGGACACTTACCCCTGTCTACGTCCTGATGCGCTCGAATCCGCCTTGGCCTTGCGCTTCCCTTCAGCAGCAGATGATGAGGCGGTGCGAGGGGTGGTACGTGCCATGATATCTTCCAGATCTTCATCATCCTCATCCATATAGTCATCATCATCATCATCTTGTGCGGTTGCTGCCTTTGCTCTGCCTCGACTTCCTGCTGCGGGCGCTGAAGCTGCCTCGGGTTCCTCGTAAAAGTTACTCAGTGCAGCCTAAAGATCGCGTCAATGGCATCAAACCAAAAAAAGAAAAAAAGGCGTGTGTCAGGATAAAGATACACGGGGCTGGAGGGGCGTAAAGGCGCGTGTGGTTTTGGTCAAAACTGAAGCAAAGCTATCCTTACGTTGATGTCCCAGTTGTTGGCCTCGAGGTAGAATTCGGCTTGCTCAGGAGTGGAGCCGACAACACCGACAAAGTTGGCGATGAGTTCTGAATGGTCAGCCATGTTGAAGATGTGTTTGCAAAGTTGAAATGGAGGAAGGGAGATGTGTGCCAAAGAGTGCATGCACACGCCAGGTATTTATCGGGATGATGACGCAGTCCATTTATTTATTTTATTCTACGATGCACAGCGGGCACTTTTACAGCTTCGAACTGGCCTTGAGCGACAGAACCAGCTTTCCGAACTGCTTTCCACTCTTCATCATCTCGAACGCTTCGTCCGCAGACTCGAGGCCCTGCCAGACATTGCTCACCACTGGTCTCAACTTGTGCTTCGAGACATAGTCCAACATTTGCTCAAACTCTAGGCGTGAACCCTGAAAGTAAGGATATCATAAAATAGCATAGAACGACGCGTCAGAGACCAGCACTCAATGAACTGCATACTGCCCGCCGCACGAATGTGAACATGCCCCTCCTCTTACCATAGTGCTTCCACGCAACTCGATATTCTTGAGAACGGCTGCCATAGAGACCTCGATCACGGGCTTGGTCGCCATACCGTATGTGGCCACGATGCCTCCCGCTCTCAGGATCTTGGTGTACGTCTTGAACGCATCTCCACCGGCGCTGTCGATCACCACATCAAAGAACTCTCCGCCAGCGATTTTTTGCAGGTTGTCGCCCCATTTTTCTGCAAATCACAACAACGAATTTGAGAAGGAGGGGGGTTAGAGGATACGTACACAAGAAATATTACACAAATTAACGCGTCTGAGTCGCGTCTGA
The DNA here is from genome assembly GCF_025024155.1 of Gamsiella multidivaricata. Taxonomy (NCBI): domain Eukaryota; kingdom Fungi; phylum Mortierellomycota; class Mortierellomycetes; order Mortierellales; family Mortierellaceae; genus Gamsiella; species Gamsiella multidivaricata. The sequence continues at coordinate 59,774 of NW_026251843.1, forward strand.
GACGTACCGTCCTTGTAGTTGACGCCGCCCTTGGCGCCTAATCGGATGGCCTTCTGAATCTTTTCTTCATCTGACGATGAGACATAGACATTCGCCCCGGCAGAGACACTGAACGCCAACGCCAACAACGCAACACCTCCACCTGAAAACCCCCCCCCCCCCCCCCAAAAAAAAAAAAAAAAAAAAAACCATCACGCAATAAAGCAGGGAAGATTCGAAAGAGTTAGTCGTCAGGAGATGCATTTCCGGTAAACTCAAAATAATGCTATTACTAATTCTACATTTACCAATGCCTGTAATCAACACATTTTGGCCCTTGGCGACCTGTCCCTTCGTGAAGACTGCGCGGTACGCCGTAAGTCCTGCAAGGGGCAAAGCAGCTGCCTCAGCATCCGTCAGATGATCCGGTGCTTTGAAGATCTCTTCCTGTGGAGCGACATAGTACTCTGCCATCACACCTGTGGATCGCCCAAAAAAAAAAAGAAAAGAAAAGAAAAGAAAAGTCGGTTATCAACTGGCATCTCCAGGCGCCAATTCACTTATGGAGTAAATACCCAAGTCGGGTCTCTAACCTCCAGCATGGGTTCCTCCAAGAATGTAATATGCCTCCTCGGGTCCCCTAGGATCCTTGATCCAGCCCGTTGAGGGGTTCACAACGACGCGGTCGCCGACCTTGAACTTTGAGCCGCCCTTGACATCCACAATTCTGCCGACACCATCGGCTCCCATGATCGAGCCGAACACGATTCCCTAATAACAAAATAAAATAAAATAATCAAATGTCCCACGATCCACCAAATTCAGTGAGTTCTCTTATCGACCAACACACACACAAAAAAAAAAGGGTGTTTAATAAAAAGAAGGAAGTTTGGTTCAACATACAGGGTACTGTCCTTTGCGGATCCAGAGCTCACGGTGGTTGAACGACACAGCACTGATCTCCAGCAGAGCCTGGTTCTCCTCCAAGGTCTCTGGCTTGGGCAGGTCAGTAACTTTGGCGTCGTGGTAGACGGGTTTGGTGTCTTTCTTTTCGATGATAAGGGCTTTCATGGTTTTGTTGGTTGGAGTGGAGAGAGAGTGAGTGAGTGAGAGAGTAGAAGAGTAGGAGAGTAAGAGAGTGTGAGGCGCTTGAGTTGGTGAATGAAACGAAGAATGAGGAAAAAGAAAAAAGAAGGAATGCCAGACTAAGGGTTATTTCCTTCAACCAATATGACATAGCATTTTTGAATCCGCGTGCGTTTATCCGAGTGGATCGATTGTCTCCGATCGGCCAAAACTCAACAGCCCATTCGCTGCACCATATCCTTCGCTTCCCCCAATGCTAAAAAGCCGTGTTAATAAACAGATTTATTGTATCCGCGAAACCACTGCAAGAGCAGTCTGTTTCGCATGTATCGATGGCAGAAGAGAGGAGATTGAGAGGAGAGAAGGATTGAGATGATATATATATATAAAAAAAGATGGACAAAATAGAGCAAGATGGGGGGATAAGGGCGAGCAAGGGTTTCCTGAACACCATGGACAATATACGGGATCCGGACACTTTGCTTTCTCACTCCCGTCCGTTCTATTTTTCTTTTTTTTTCCGCTTTATTTTTGAATGCTATTGCTATTAAAAAGCGTAGAGAGAAACCAAATAAAAAGTCGTTTGTTAGCCAAACTTCTCTCGCGCATATCCTGGCATTCATAACCATAAAAGAAGCCCCTCCATGCGACCCATAAAGAAACTGGCTGCCTTACCTACAATGGCAGAAGAGATGAAACAAAATAACGACTAGAAAAACACCCTGTCGACCCTTTTTTTTTTAGTGGTGCTCCTCGTGGTTATCAGCGCTCTTGACATCATAGCCGACAAAGTTCCTGCGTCCAATGATCTCGCCGAACAAGAAGAAGGTATAGGCCTCAGCAGCGACGAGACCGGCCTTCAAGTACTGGTCCTTGGAGATGTTCTTCCATGTGTTGGCGGAACGGGCAGACACGAGGAACTTTGTGGTCGCCTTCTTGGCAGCCTCGAGTTGAGCAGCGCTTGGAGGAGCCATACCCTCGCGAATGTAGACCTGCTTGGCAACCTGAGCAGCGACCTTAGCATTATAGATAAGAGGGCCTATCGGAAGATCGTTGACCAATGTCGATATTCGGTTAGACACGAGAACAAGGGTATTGAGAATAGATCATCAGATCTGTTTGATGAGTCTGCAGAGTCGCTCCTGCAAGTGTCTATTGAGGCGAGGTATTTCATAATTGTCTCTGCTGACTATGTTCCACGGTAGGGTTCAATGATGATCCTGGCCTGTTGATGTGCCTCTGATTTTCTGAGCGTGATCGATAAGCCCTGATTGATCTGCAAGACCTGGTCGAGTCTGATCGCCGTTGAAGGTGAAAAAAAAGGCCGAGACGATCAATCGCCCATCGCGAGAATAGATCGAAGGACATACCAGACAGCTTGGCAGCAGTCGAGGTGGCGGTGGAAAGGGTCTTGGTGACGTTGTTCATGGCGACAGACGTATTGGGATGCAAGGGTATGGAGGTGAGGAGGGATGCTTTCAAGGTGGTAATGATTCCGGGCGGTGCCTGAGATCTTGACATCGGACTCTCCGTTGTTGCAAAACGAAGAGCAGTCACAAATGACGTCACCAGGTTGGCCTGATAGTCTGAACTTTTCCGCACTAACTCGCTGATTGGCTCGAAATAGCGTTGGGTTTTATTGTTTTCTCGCGTGCGGAAATAATGAATGTGCACTAAGAGAATTTACTGGCAGCGAGAACCAGCATTAACTTCATCTATTCCTTTTATCTCGCGTACTGCTTTCTGAAGGAGTGCCGCCGCAGAAACAAAGTAAGTCTCCGTGCACTTCCTGGTCTTGCCATTGTGAACCACTCGACCAAGCTCCATCCAAGCCTGGCGAATTGTCTCCTCGCACTCCCACATCACTTGAGCCCTTTCCTCCTCCTGCCGTCTTCTTTTTTCCTGCATCTCCTGTTGTCGCACGGCTTGGAGTCGCTGCTCCTCCTCCTCTCGTGCTGCTTGTAGTTGTTGAAGTAGATTCGGAGAGAGAGACTCCTCTAACGGAGGGCCATAATCCTCTTCCAGGACGGTTTCCTCATTCTCGTCAATTGACTGTCCCGTTAA